>NW_021624363.1:0-1945 GCF_004785775.1 Grammomys surdaster
TCTTCTCTGACTTTGAGACTAAGGAAATAAAGTGATTAGAATTGTGATCTGGACCATTGATGTATATGGGTAGCTGCCCTCTCCAGACCCTCAGTGTATCGTTACCAACATAAATTTCTACAGACTGGCCTTGACTGTATGGCTTCCCTAGGGGGAAATGCTTCTAGGGGCTGGAGAGGTCACTCAGTCAATAGAATGCTTGAAGGAAGGTTCAGTTGGATGCCCAGAAGGCATGTAAAAAAAAGAAAGGAAGGAAGGAAAAGAAAGGAATAAAGAAAGGAAGGAAGGAAGGAAGGAGGGAAGAAAGAAAGAGAGAAAGAAAGAAAGAAAGAAAGAAAGAAGGAAAGAAAGAAAGAGAGAAAGAAAGGGTGAGTCACAGTGACCTTTGCTTGTAATCCCAGCACTGAGGGGGCTCCACAGGACTCTAACCTAATTAGCAAGTCTCACACCAAATGAAAGAGATGCTGTCTCAAAAAACAAGGTATACAGCTCTTGACCAAGGACATTGAGGTTGTCCTCTGTCCTACACACACACACACACACACACACACACACTCACTCACTCACTCACTCACTCACTTCTAGATTTCCCCATTGTCTCCTGAATTACCTTCACAGTTCTCTAGGCTAGCCCTATATGCGTTATGAGGTCTGGTGTTTTGAAAGGGGTGGGCCATTTGACATGGTTATACAATGAGGAGAATGAAGAGTCTGGCATCATCATATATAATATCAAAATTAATTGATTTTCTACAACCCAAGCTTGCTTCTCTGGCTCCCCTTGCCCCAAACCTTCCACAAAACCATCTGTCCTTCAAGCCTCCTTGAATTACCATCATGGGCCACTTTGCTTTTTTCTCTTCAAACCTTTTGCCTCTGTCAAGCTTGCTTGTTCTGCTCCCTTCTCCTTGTCAGTTTCTGACAAACGTCTGGTTTTTAGGTTCATATAATAAGCCGTGAAGACAGTTTTCTCGTCTGAGAGGCCTGCTGTGTAGGCCGTTACCGTCCTCTTTGCGTATAGAGATCTTGAGACTTGTTTTAGCTGTATTCTTGTACTTAGAGGTAGGGAAGTTCTCCTGAGACAGGACTTTGTTCTGTGTTTCGGCCATGCTGACCTTGAACTTTGGTTCCTCCTTTCACGGCCTCACCAGTACTGGTGTTATAAGCAAGCAGGGCTATTCCCAGCCTGGAGAGGAGACATTGAAGCTGGAGTCCTTCGTGTGCTTGTTATACTCACATTCGCCGTTGCCTTCCCTTCAGGCACGGAAGAGCACCAGCCAGCCAGTTTGCACAGGTATGCACCGGCTTCTTCCTGTGCTCCAGTGTTTTCCAAACAAGGAACTTGATAGGGACGCCTCAAGCACTATGGGAGTCTCTTGTTGGGGCCACCTTCCTTCCTGCAGCACACTCAACGTGTCTTTAAGGAGCTGTGTTGGCAGGGGACTCCTCGTCTGGCTTCATTCCTTGTTCACTCAATTGAGATTGGTAATCAACACAGATTTACAGGGGCATGAGAACAAAAGACAAGCAGATCTTTCTAGAGCAGCTCCTTGGTCAGATACACGCTTGGTGTTTGGCAGTATCCGGTGCTCCGTGGAGGAGGAACCTTAATGTGCAAAGTAGTAATGGGGAGCTAAAGCAGTGTGTGTGTGTACGTTTGTGTTTATGTGTGTGTGCATGTGTGTGTGTGTGTGTATGTGTGTGTCTGTGTATCTGTGTGTGTCTGTGTGTGTCTGTGTGTATGTATCTCTGTGTGTGTATGTTTGTGTTTATGTGTGTGTATGTTTGTGTGTGTGTGTGTACGTGTGTGTATGTGTGTGTATATGTGTGTGTTTGTGTGTGAGTATGTGTGTGTGTGTGTGTGTGAGTATGTGTGTGTGTGTACGTGTGTACATGCGTGTGTGTGTATGTTTGTGTTTATGTGTGTGTATGTTTGTATATATGT
>NW_021624364.1:0-1698 GCF_004785775.1 Grammomys surdaster
TCTTCTCTGACTTTGAGACTAAGGAAATAAAGTGATTAGAATTGTGAACTGGACCATTGATGTATATGGGTAGCTGCCCTCTCCAGACCCTCAGTGTATCGTTACCAACATAAATTTCTACAGACTGGCCTTGGCTGTATGGCTTCCCTAGGGGGAAATGCTTCTAGGGGCTGGAGAGGTCACTCAGTCAATAGAATGCTTGAAGGAAGGTTCAGTTGGATGCCCAGAAGGCATGTAAAAGAAAGAAAGGAAGGAAGGAAAAGAAAGAAAGAAAGAAAGAAAGAAAGAAAGAAAGAAAGAAAGAAAGGAAGGAAGGAAGGAAGGAAGAAAGGGTGAGTCACAGTGACCTTTGCTTGTAATCCCAGCACTGAGGGGGCTCCACAGGACTCTAACCTAATTACCAAGTCTCAGACCAAGTGAAAGAGATGCTGTCTCAAAAAACAAGGTATACAGCTCTTGACCAAGGACATTGAGGTTGTCCCCTGTCACACACACACACACACACACACACACACACTCACTCACTTCTAGACTTCCCCATTGCCTCCTGAATTACCTTCACAGTTCTCTAGGCTAGCCCTATGATGCGTTATGAGGTCTGGTGTTTTGAAAGGGGTGGGCCGTTTGACATGGTTATACGATGAGGAGAATGAAGAGTCTGGTGTCATCATACATAATATCAAAATTAATTGATTTTCTACAACCCAAGCTTGCTTCTCTGGCTCCCCTTGCCCCAAACCTTCCACAAAACCATCTGTCCTTCAAGCCTCCTTGAATTACCATCATGGGCCACTTTGCTTTTTTCTCTTCAAACCTTTTGCCTCTGTCAAGCTTGCTTGTTCTGCCCCCTTCTCCTTGTCAGTTTCTGACAAACGTCTGGCTTTTAGGTTCATATAATAAGCCGTGAAGACAGTTTTCTCGTCTGAGAGGCCTGCTGTGTAGACCGTTACCGTCCTCTTTGCGTATAGAGATCTTGAGACTTGTTTTAGCTGTATTCTTGTACTTAGAGGTAGGGAAGTTCTCCTGAGACAGGACTTTGTTCTGTGTTTCGGCCATGCTGACCTTGAACTTTGGTTCCTCCTTTCACGGCCTCACCAGTACTGGTGTTATAAGCAAGCAGGGCTATTCCCAGCCTGGAGAGGAGACATTGAAGCTGGAGTCCTTTGTGTACTTGTTATGCTCACATTCGCTGTTGCCCTCCCTTCCGGCACGGAAGAGCACCAGCCAGCCAGTTTGCACAGGTATGCACCGGCTTCTTCCTGTGCTCTGGTGTTTTCCAAACAAGGAACTTGACAGGGACGCCTCAAGCACTATGGGAGTCTCTTGTTGGGGCCACCTTCCTTCCTGCAGCACACTCAACATGTCTTTAGGAGCTGTGTTGGCAGGGGACTCCTCGTCTGGCTTCATTCCTTGTTCACTCAATCGAGATTGGTAATCAACACAGATTTACAGGGGCATGAGGACAATACGTCAGAGAACAAAAGACAAGCAGATCTTTCTAGAGCAGCTCCTTGGTCAGATACACGCTTGGTGTTTGGCAGTATCCGGTGCTCCGTGGAGGAGGAACCTTAATGTGCAAAGTAGTAATGGGGAGCTAAAGCAGTGTGTGTGTGTACGTTTGTGTTTATGTGTGTGTGCATGTGTGTGTGTGTGTGTATGTGTGTGTCTGTGTATCTGTGTGTGTCTGTGTGTGTATGT
>NW_021624365.1:0-2293 GCF_004785775.1 Grammomys surdaster
AGAGCCTTTTGCGGTTTGCAGCAAGTTCGGTCTTTCAAGTGATTCTGGGTAGTTTTAATCTCCTGTGGCTTGAGTGGGGGTCTCCCCAATCTGGGGGCCTTACATTTTGGTGCACTGGCCAGGAAATTGCGACCACCCAAGTCTCTGAGAACCCACTTGGAGGTACACATGCTCAAGCAGGTCTGTGTGCTGTCTGTCTGTTCTTTGTTTTTGTGTTTGCAAAGTGTCTGTGCCCGTGACAAGGACAACGGACTGTGTACTGTGTTTGTGAGGTGTCTGTGCCCATGGTGGGGGGAAACTGTCTGTGTACTGTGTCTGTGAAGACTCTGTGCACCCATGGAAGGAGCGACCATCTGTGTAGCCTGGTTTCTGTGCTCGTGGCAGGAGTGGGAACCAGGCAAGCCACAGAGGGGAGTTTGTGACCCTGGGATAGGGTCAGGTTACGAATTCCGGGAGAGAATTCATGGAAAGTGAAAGCAGTGGGACAGACATGTTGGCACACTGAAGACCACAGTTCTCTGGAGGATGCTGTAGAGTTCATTTGTATGAGAGATAGGGTCAGAAATGACCCCTTCTCTGACTGAAGGAGGTCTTTGGCCACCACCACCTGGGGAGGCATCTGTTGAAGCTCTTGTGGCTGTGTGTCCATGTCAAATTCTGTGTTGTTCACTGCTGATGGTATTAAGGATCTGTTAGATTTGGTCCAGCATCAGCTGGCCACGTAGTCTGGTTATTGGATTCTTTTACTGGCAGCTTTTCTATGTCTTGATTGTGTAACCTGGTTTCTGCACCTGTGACAGGGGCGAGAACTGTCTGTATCATCTGGTTTATGTGCCACCTGTGATAGAGGTGAGCCGAGTCTTGTTTGCTTTTCTCTGTTTTCTTGGTGAACTGCTTGTGTGTTGGTTGTCTTTCTATTTGATATTGGACTTTGACTGACGTTATTTTTGGACTGAATCTACTGTGTCAAATATCCTGAGTTAACAAGAGGTAACAAGGCCACTGGCAGAGAAAGAGCTAAAACAATTGTCTGCTCTCTGGTGTGTTAGCAAAAGAAAAGGAACTATCCAGCTCCTACCGGAGAGATTCTTGGTTATATTTTGTCTATTGTGAGTCCTTGGCGTGCCAAATTTGTCCATGTGTGTCATTGTCTGTCTTTGTTTCATTAGAATAAATGACTGTTCTATATTTCATGTTCAGAAAGATAAAAAGGGTTAAACCTTCTGGCTTGATTTAGCTTAAAACTTGTTTAAAAGGCAACCTCAATTTCCACAACAAAAGCTGATGGGCAAGTCCCCCTGCTCTGTGGCTAGAAGTGAGGCACAGCAGGAGGAGCCCTGGCAAAAATGATTCTTTGCACAAGCTGCTCTTTGGGAGGCCAAGAACTTTTTGGCTTTCCTGGTAAAGAAACTGATGTTTTTTGTTTTTTCTTCCCCCAAGATTGAAAAGGAGATTTCAGTGTAAGTTTTATCTGGGATCAAATAAGGCCCTGATGAACTACTTCAGGAATTTGTAGATAGGCTGCTAAAAGGGCAGGTAGGATTTTTGGAGACCCTCCCTCAGGCAGGAGTCTCATTTACACAATTGGCTTATGAGAATGCTAACTACAGTCCAAGCCATGCTTTCACAGTGCTGAGGTGATAAGGAATGTTCTAGGTATGGGGACATAGATCATTTTAGGAAAGACTATCCAAAAAATAGAAACATAGACAGACAACAGAATCATTCCCCTGGAATCTTTTCTCAGCGGAGGAAGGATAATCTTTGGACCAGGCCTCAGGAAATAGGCCTAAATTAAGAAATTTCTTCACATTTGAGTTAAGACAAAGCTCAGAGTGGGCTCAGCAGAAACTGGTGTGACATTCCTTTTGTCATGGTCACTCTGACTAGCCTTCAGAAAGGTGTTTTCTGGAATTTGTTTTATTGTCTTGCTTCTTCCTTGGGGAGGAAAGGTCAGCCTCAGACCCAAAGACATTCACAAGAGATAGCTTATGGGCCAGGAGCTATATAATGATTATGCTGGCGAAATTAGAATTACAGCCTGACTTGCCTACTCCAGCTGCCATTCCAGGAAATGCATATAGAATTATTATAGATTTAGAAGAGTGTTTTTATACTGTTCCTTTACATCCTGGTGAAGGTGAGAGGTTTGCATTCATTGAGTATGCTTGTAATTTTTGAGAGACCATGAAGCAATATCACTAGAAAGTTTTGCCTCAAGGAATAGCTAATAGCCTTACAAGAAGTTAAGAGTAAGACAAAAAAAAAAAAAAAGCAGTTTCAATTGGTCTTT
>NW_021624365.1:2393-7057 GCF_004785775.1 Grammomys surdaster
TAAGAGTAAGACAAAAAAAAAAAAAAAGCAGTTTCAATTGGTCTTTAGAGCCCTGCACCTGTGGTTAGGAGTCTAACACAGCTGGAGAAGCCCTGCCACAGTCTCAATGATGTAAAAGCCCCTCTTAAAGGAGCCAGCAGGTTTTATGGGGGGGAGGGGCTTCTATGGTAAGTAGCTGATGGTTGTTTCTCCTAGAAAAATCTGTGACTGTGATTATTGGGTTCAGCAGGTGACAAGGTGCTTTTCTCTTGAAATTACAGCTAGAAAAAGTAAGAAAATTTTGTTTGGATAAAAAAATATAAGATGTGCATTTATTTCATTTTTGTTTCTGACTGGTTTTAAAAGTATAAAAATGTTCTGCATGTCTTGGTTATAGATTATGGGCCTATAAGTTATTGGGTATGATTAAAAATTTGCAACTTTGGTAACAGAAAGTTGGCTTAAAACTGGTAACTCAGGATTGGAGTCATTCAGAAACCAGATATATAAAGATAGGATTTAAAACAATGTCTCTTATGAGTTATTAAAAGCTGCACTATCATGCATTCATGTATAGGAACTGACAGCCAACTTTGTAACACGAAAGTAATGCATTTAGTGTTGATTTTAGAGAAAACGGATTGTTTGCATTGTTAAAAATTGGTTTTGTTTCTCAAAATTATGGTTACACTCTAATGTTACAAAAAGAAACTTAAAAAATATAAACAATAGCTGCAGTTGGCAGTTCAGCCGTGAGCTCTATAAATTTTGACTCACTCATGTTTATGGTTGAGAAGAGGATAGAGCAGGTGGAGATGATTGCAAGAGTAATAAAAGAGTCAAAAACAGCTGTGACACAGTACTGGCCTGCTGCCAATTAGATATGGTGGTAGAGACAAATTTAGGCCCCCCTCAAGAAAGAAAGGAGATATCTGTGGGGGTCTTAGAAGACTAATCACCCTTCCTTTTCAAACAACCTAGCCAGTCTGATCGGACTGGTAGAGTCTTTGATGTTTTCCCTCCAGCCCACCTGGGATGATTGTCAATAGCTTTTGCAGGTTCTCTTTACTACTGAAGAAAAGGAAAGGATTCTGTTAGAAGCCCATAAGAATGTTCCTGGTGACAACGGGCAGCCTACGCAGCTTCCCAATGAGATTGATGCCAGATTCCCCCTTGGGCAGCCTACCCAGCTTCCCAATGAGATTGATGTCGGATTGTGACGCGCGCCCACCTCGCCAGCAAGGAAGACACGTGGCAACACATCAGGATCCTTCCGCAGCAAAACGTTTATTCCAATAACAAAATGGTGGAAGACCCCAGGCCCGGAAAAGGCACTGTTTATATACCCTTGGAGCGGTGTATTCACCTCTGATTGGCTGCTTACTCGTTGTGCGCCAAAACGCCCTGGGATGGGCTTTGACTTTGGCGCACTTTTACCATAGTACATGTGCGGTTTACTTGTTTACTTGGAGGAACAAAGATGCCAGCGCCATCTTGGAATGGTGGATGTTGTCAGTACAAGCTGCGGCTTCCTACATCGGATTCTCCCTTAACTGCAGGTAGGGGGCGGCTGGTGGTATACCATCGGGCTCTAGCAGGTCTCCAAAGGGCAGCAAGACAGCCCACCAATTTGGCCAAGGTAAGAGAAGTCCTTCAGGCACCCAACAAGCCACCATCTGTGTTTCTTGAGAGGTTGATGGAAGCATATAGATGTTATACACCTTTCAATTCAACTTCTGAGGGTCAGCAGGCAGTGGTGGCTATGGCCTTTATAGGACAGTCAGCATCTGATATAAGAAAGAAATTGAATCATATTGCAGGACTATATCCTGCAAGATTTAGTTAAGGAGGAGGCAGAGAAAGTATACCATAAGAGGGAGATGGAGAAAGAGAAAGGAAGGAAGGAAGAAAGAAAGAAAGAAAGAAAGAAAGAAAGAGAATAGAGAAAAGACAGGTGAGATTGCAGGCAGGAAGCAATTTGGCTGCACTGGCAGGAGAGAAAGACAAGAGATAGGATAGGACTCAGACAGACAGGAAACCTGGGTGACAGAAGGCCAAAGCAGGGTGGAGGAAGAGTGATGCAGCAAGGCTTACTGGAAAAGGATCAGTGTGCTTACTAAAAGAGTACTGGCTTTATGAGTTTCAAAAGCAGGTGGAAGTCCCAGATATCAGTGAATGGCTAGTAGAATTCCCAAAAGTTTGGGTTGAAACTGAAGATATAGAGATGGCAGAAATAGCCTCCCCCCCCATCATGGTAGGACTGAAAGCCAGCGCCTCCCCCACTGGGGTGCGACAGTATCCATTGAGTCTCTAAGCCAGAGAAGGGATTAGACCTCACATTCAAAGACTGTTACAACAAGGTATTCAGGTTCCTTGCCAATCACCATGGAATACCACCCTACTGCCAGTTAAGAAGCCAGGCACTAATGATTACAAGCCAGTACAAGATTTAAGAGAAGTCAATAAGAAAGTACAAGACATTTAACCTCCTCAGTTCACTCCCACTAAAGAGGACTTTTGACAGCATCAACTATCAGGCAGCCCCCTTACCGATGGATGACTAATGCTCACATGATGCGGTATCAGAGCCTATTGTTGACTGAAAGGGTGATCTTTGCACCCCCGGCCATCTTGAATCCTGCCACCTTACTGCCTGTGACTTACGACTCTTCTCCCATCCATCATTGTGTTGACATCCTGGCAGAAGACCTGAAGGACCAGCCCTGGCCAGGAAGTCCAAACTAGTATACAGGTGGCAGTAGCTTCGTGGTGGAAGGTAAGTGAGTGGTGGGAGCTGTGGTGGTAGATGGAAAGCGAGTAATCTGGGCTAGTAGCCTGCCAGAAGGTACTTCTGCCCAAAAAGCAGAACTTATCACTCTAACACAAGGCCTGTGAATGGCAGAAGGGAAGCCCATCAATATCCACACCGACAGCTGATATGCCTTTGCCACAGCTCATATACATGGTGCAATTTATGATTCTAGCAGTTAAGGGTTACACTCGAGATACCAGTTTCAGATACACCACCAATGACCATGAAGTGATGGACAAATTGGGCTTTCACTCTGAAACCCCTATGGGGTAATAAAAAATCGAGATGGTAAATTAATACTCCCACAAGAAGAAGGACTGTCTGATTTGGTGAAAGCTGTGGTGAGACACTGTAGACCTTGTGCCTTAACGAATGCAAGACCTTCCATGAGAAAGAGACTGAGGGGCGGCTGGCCTGGAACTTACTGGGAGATGGACTTCACAGAAGTCAAACTGGCAAAATACGGAAATAAATATCTTTTAGTTTTTATAGACACCTTTTCAGGATGGGTCAAAGCCTTCCCCACTAAAAATGAAACTGCCAACTTGATGGCTAAGAAGATCCTGGAAGAGATCTTTCCAAGGTTTAGAATACCCAAGGTAATTGGATCTGTTAATGGACCTGCCTTTGGTGCCCAGGTGAGTCAGGGACTGGCCACACAGTTGTGGATTAATTGGAAATTACATTGTGCTTATAGACTCCAGAGCTCAGGACAGGTAGAGAGGATGAATAGAACTATTAAGGAGACCTTAACCAAATTAGCATTGGAGACCGGTGGTAATGACTGGACAGCCCTCCTTCCCTTTGCCTTGTTCCGAGTTGAGAACACTCTAGAGTGATCTAAGCTTACACCCTTTTGAGATATTGTGTGAGGGGCCACCGCCACTTACTGATGCGGGTGGAGTGAATGATCTAATGCTGTCCTTTCTAAATCCTTGTTCACCCACATAAAAGTACTTGAAGTGGTCTGGCACGAGGTCTGGGATCTGCTGAAAGGGGAACTGGAGACCCGAGTGTGGCACACCAGTTGGGAGACGCAGTTCTAGTTCAGTGCCACCAAGCTCTGCCTGCAGTGTCTGACCATATTTAGTCTGCGGGGAAACACTGTAATTGGTTTGAACCTGTACAATGAGCTATACAGCCAGTCACTGGAGATCATCTTGCACTCCCTGTGGGAGTAGGTGATCAGCTCCAAGGACTCAAAGCCTCTGGGTGAGGCCGGTGCAGCAGTCTGGAGGGCACTAGAGAACCTGCGGGCACATGGGCGATGATGTGCAGCGCAACTATGAGACAGCCTTTCAGGACATGCTTCAGGAATTAGACATTACCACTCTGATATTTTCCCTCGCTGGTCCCCATTTGATTCTGCTTTTGCTTCCTAAACAGATTAGTTACCTTTGTTAGAGAAAGTAAGTGCTGTCCAGATCTTAAGGTTGTGCCAACAATATTGGGCTTTGCCAGGTCAAGAAAATAGAGGTTATGATGACGCTGAAGGTACTGAAGTTTAGTTCTATGGTTAGAACTTTTACATGACAAGAAATGGGGGATGAAAGGATGTAAAAATTCATAGAGAACTTTGAGACTCCCGTCTGAATTAAGGTTAGCAAGTTCACAAGTTCACAGGTTTCAGGAACTAGCTGGCCATAAAAAGAAGAAACTAGCCAGAAGGCAGTTCAGCTACATTGTTCCGGGAACTGGCTCACCACAAAGGAGAGCAGAACTAAAGATACAGGTTGGCTGAGTTACTCCTAGAAATGGCTGCTTACAATGGTCAGGATAAGGTCACATTCCTGAATAAAATGTGTGCAGGATGTTTCCCACTTCCTACCCTGGTTTATGATCAGCTAAATAATGAGTTAAGAATTCTCTACTA
>NW_021624366.1:0-3312 GCF_004785775.1 Grammomys surdaster
CACCTTTCACCTTCCACTCCTTCCACCTTCTACCTCCCACCTTCTACCTCCTACCTCCTCAATAAAAAGGAAATCCTGGGTATTTATACCCTTTACCACGTGACTTGCCCTCGTGGACAAGCTCAACTGAAGCCACTATGTCACGTGCCTTGTAGCCATGGATACCAGGAGCACCTTGTAGCTGGGGGCACTAAACAGTGTAACAAGATGTTTATCAGAGTGCGCTCAGCTATTGCAGGCTGTTGAGACAAGTCTCTTGTCAGGGTATATGGCTCGAGATGGCTGTAAAGATGATAGCCACTTTCGGCTAAGAGTCGGCTCCCAACAGGTCCCCCTTTTTAAATTTGTTTTCAAAAGGGAAGGCTGGGAAAACTTACGGAAACCGTGCCTGCCTTAGGTTGGAACAAAAGACCCCAGCCTCCCTTTCCCGTCTCTGGATACTCAACAGCCATTGGTTGAGCTCCTGTCTTAGGATGGTGAGGCCTCCCAGTTAGGGGCAAGGGTCTTGATGTGTTCTCTTACCCGTCATTGACTATCTGGCTTAGCGCGTAAGTTAAGGGTTAATCCTTGTCAGTCTTGATGACAGAGGTTTTAGTCCCCTACTTCCAGCCTGTAATAACGGACCTGTATGGGTTTCATTTTGAATAACATCTATTTGTTGTCGTACAAAAGCCATCAGTTTGTTGAGCAGCATGAACCTGAGAGACAAGAGACTTAGCAATGCCTGAATGGTTAGTGCAAAAGCAACACTCTTTTTAAGGGTAGCACATAACTTCCTCTGTTGGAGGAGTAAAAAGTATAAGCCTCTTCTATTCTGTAACACTATTTTCTAAATCTAATCTATATAAGTACAGAACTGATCATAGCTTTGATCTTAACAAAACAAGTAAGAAAATCCCTATTCCTACCCCAATCAATCTCAAACCTAAAACACAACTATAGTAACTATGGTAATGGATTCTCTCTTGGGTTTAAACAATGTACCACTAAATCATAAATCAGGAAACCAAGAGTCTAATAGAGCCACCCTGGAGGCGTGGGTGGTGATGTCTTCTTCCACACTGAGAAGGGTAACCCTGGAGGCGCAGGTGGTGATGTCTTCTTCTGCACTGAGAACTTCCCAAGTCAGGTATACTGGTTGATCTGCTCCAGTGAAGCATCTTCATGTTTCCTGTAAAGAAAAAATACGCTTCTCAGGGGGTTTCTCCTCCCTGGATTTGTTATTACTGTCTATTTGTTTGATCAGTCTCTCTGGCAGCCATCGTGTGGCATCTGCCGTTTGGGAATACATGCAGACAGAACCTCTTCACCAGATAAGCACTGGATCTGGCCCATTCCAGGTTCCAGTTAATGGGACTTTCCAGAGGACTGTTGCAAAATTCTTTTTAGTATTAGGATGCCAGAATCTATCTGCAGCAGATTTTCCTTCAGAATCCAAAGATTTGTGATTAGTAGGAATCAATGGAAGTAACAATAGTTGAGCTATCCTCCTTCCTGTAGGAATGGTGACTATATTCTGTATTGCCTTGGCCATTACCTTAATCTCACCTTGATAATCATTGTCTATAACTCCAGGAGAAATTTGTAGTTCTTGCATAGTAGCACTGCTTCTCCCCACTATCAGGCCAAACACATTTGGATAGAGTGGTCCAAACACTCCAGTGGGTAAGGCCTGAGGTCCCATTTCTGGGGTTAATACTGTGTGGGTGGCAGAACTGAGGTCCAGTCCTGCACTTCCTGGTGTTGCTCGACTAAGTTCTGAAAGGGGTTGTTGTTTGTTGGTATGAAACTGACTGCCCCATAAGCCTGCTTTGGCTTGTATTGGTTCGGGGCCTGGGGCTGGCCCCTGTTCCCGTTTCCCTGATTATAGGAAAGGGTGTTTCCTTGTGCATCTGTCTTGGACCTACATTCACTAGCCCAATGCCTTCCACGTTTGCAACGTGGGCATAGCCCAGGCTGTTTTCTGAGCTGTCTCTACGTTAACTCATTTTCTGCTTTGCAATATTTTGCAAAGTGTCCAGGCTTGCCACATTTAAAACAGGACTTTTTATCTCTACTTGCCAAAAAATCTCTTACTGATTGTCCTTGCATGGCAGCTGCCATAGCTAAGCCTGTTGGTAGGAGGGCCCTATATCAGAACAGAGTCTGATATACCCAGTAAGATCTGTCTTTTTCCTATAGGGTCTAATGGCTGCTTGGCAGGCAGAATTGGCATTTTCATACGCAAGTTGTTTCACATAATCTACACCTGCCTCTGCATTACCAAAAATCCTCCCTGCTGTTGTCATTAATCGATGAACAAAATCAGAAAATCTTTTGTCAGGCCCTTGTCTAACTGAGGTCAAAGATGCACCAGGGTCTCCCTTTACCGGGAGTTTGCGCCAAGCCTTCATGGCTGCATTTTGAATTTGAGCGAATAAGCCTGGGTCATATTGCATCTGGTTATCACTAGAAGCAAATTGCCCTTCTCCTACTAAGGCATCAAAGGACCAACCATTACCTGCCTGAATGTTTCTCCTAGTTGTCTCTTTACAATTCTCATGATACTCTGATTTCCAAATAAGATGGTCACCACCGCTAAGAACTGCTCTCTCTAGAGTATCCCAATCACCAGGAGTCAGCCACTCCTCTGCAACAGATTCTAAGATTGCAAGAGTAAAGGGAGCAGTGGCACCGTATTGTGACACTGAATTTTTTAATTCTTTAATAATTTGAAAGTTAAACCCTGTGTGATGTCTCCACGCAACTCCTTGGGCATCTCTAGTCTCTGATACAGGGAAAACCTTAACCTCTCTCCCCTCTGGCTGATCTGTGGCTGAACTAAAACCAGAGGACAGGGGCTGCCTTTGGACTCCAGGTTGAGGAACTTGAGGACCTGAGGAATTTTCCTTGCCCTCTCGAGACCTCTTCCCTGTCTTTAATTTTTGTATCTGATTAATTAAGTCCTGATACTCTTCCTCTAACTCTATTTGTTGTTTAAGGAGAGAAATTTGTTGTTTAAGAAAAGAAATTTTGTCCTGCAACTCCTTTCTGTGATCTACAATCACCATCTCCATAGCAGGAGCATCTGGAGGTGGAGGAGCACAGGGAGGGGGCCTTCGGGAAGAAGGCCATTCAGGATCAAAATATTTGACTGCCTCTTCGTCTAGGTCAGCACAATCTGGCTCTGACAAATTGATTACTTCAACCTTTGGTTGTATTTTGGATTCTATGTGTTTCTTTTTCTTTTGGGCATGAAAGGCAACATTTAAACAGCGAAACAAAAGCAGACAATTGATACATGTAAACAGCAAGCAACAGAACAAAAACAGA
>NW_021624367.1:0-8054 GCF_004785775.1 Grammomys surdaster
AAACTGAAAGGAGTTTCCTAGTTTCCAATAAAATCCAGGAAGTCATTAGAAAATACCTTTAAAAATATGTATTCAAAGAAACCTGGAAAATCTAAAAGGAATGTGTGAATTCCTAGGTATATATGAGAAAAATTAAAGTTGTAGTTACTTTTCTAGTGCTATGCTAATATAGTGACTAAGGCAACATATAAAATGAAAACTTTAATCTGGGGCTCACGGTTCCAGAGGGTTAGAAATCATGACCTTCATGACAGGGATCACGGCAGCAGGCAGGCAGGTATGATGCTCAAATAGTAGCTTAGAGCTTCCATTTTGATTTACAAGTTGGAATCAGAAGGTGGTAACTAGATATGACGTGAGCCTTTGAAACCTCAAAGCGTGCCTCCAGTGGCACATCTCTTCCAATGAAGCTGTTCCTCCTAATACTTTCAAAACAGCTCCTCCAAGTATTCAAATATATGAGCCTATGAAGATCATTATTCCAACCACCACAAAAATCAAGCATAGAAGACAACCTGAACACACCCTTACCAATCAACAAGATAACATAGTAATGAAAATTGTCCAGACAATGAAAATTCCAGGACTAAACAAATCCATGGCTGAATTCTACAAAATTTCAAGAAGAGTTATCACCAGTGTTCCTTGTGATAGTCTATAAAATAGAAAGAGCAAAAACACAACAAAGCATTACTCCGATATCATAACTGGGTAGAGACACAACAGCAAAGTGAATTTATGGACCAGTTCCTTCTAGGAACACAGATGTTGAAATTCTTGAAAAATATGTGCAATAACACAGTGAAGAGATAATGTACTGGGAACAAGAAGTTTTATTCCAAGGATGCAAGGTTGGACCAAAGTTTAGAAATTAGTAGCTATATAGCACGTAAATAGTCTTAAGGACAGAAATGACATGCTCATTTCAAATCATTGCAGAAAAGGCCTGTAACAAAGCTCAACATTCCTTTATAGTAAAAGCCCTGAAAAAATTAGTGATAAAAAGAAAATACCCTAATGTAAGAAAGATGTATATAAATATAGAGATATAGAGATATAGATTAATATATCAATATATGTAAGAATATATATGTACTTTATAAACCTATAATTGCATATGAAGTGGGAAAAAGTGAGAACTTTTTTTTCTAAAATTTGGAAAGAAATAAGGATGCCAACTCCACTCTTATTCAGTATCCTGTTCAATTATAATTAGTGTAATAAGACAAGTATGAGCACTAAAAGGGATACAAATAGGAAAGGAAAAAGTCAAATTATAGACAATATAGATACTATAACTTCTTAGAACTGGTAAACATTTTCATTAAATTAACAGTATATAAAATCAACATACAGCATACAATGGCTATTTGATATACCAAAATTGAATTTATGGAGATGAAGATACTGAGAAAGAAATCTTGGAAAATTCCCATTCACAGTAATTTTAAAAATTACCTAAGAAACAAACATTACTAAGGAAGTAAAAGACCTCTACTGTGAAAACATTAAGATGCTGAAAAAGCAAACAAACCACAACAACAACAACAACAAAAACCCATGAAGACACTGCTAAGTGAAAAGCCACCCCACATTCATTGATTGGCAGAATCAATGTTGTGAAAAATGGCCATGTTAGGAAAAGCCATCTACATTTTCCTCAAAAAGCTACATTTTCTAAATATAAATTGTTTATAGAACTATAATTTAAAGTGGTCTGAAATAAAAAGCCCAATGCTGTAGGCATCACCATACCTGATCTCAAACAGATTTAGTAACAAAAATAGCATGATACATGTATTAAAACAATGGGGTGTTACAAAGGTTCCAGGAAAAGTAACACATAGTGACAGCTACCCTATTTTTTTTTCAAAGATATCCAAAGCATATCACAGATACAAGACAACCTCTTGAAGAGATGGTTCTTGGAAAACTGGATTTCATACATTGCAGAATAAAACTAGACTGATGCTGCTTACCCTGTGCAAAGATCACTTCAGCATTAATCAAAGATCTTAACTGAAATTACTAGAGGAAAAACACAAGTAAAACACTTATATTTATTAATAGGCACGGGCTTTCTGCAAAAGACTCTGATAGCAGAAGAAATCATCATTGCTTTTGATAAATTGGGTTATATAGAAAAACACAGTAAGCAAAACAATTACTAAAGAACATACAAAGGAAGACAGACTCTTTTGTCAACTGAATATATTCCTGGAGAAATTTTTTTAAATAGAGAAGTGAAGGGGCGTTCACTCACTTCATATAGTAAAATAACAACAGCCCAAAGAATAACTCAATCAATGAACTTATGGCATTAACGTAATATGGATGGAGATTAGTTAAAGAAGTCTCAAAGGCTATTGCACCATGGGAAAACCAGCGATACCTCATAGAGCTTCCTAAACAACTATGTGGCAGCTCCGTAAGTCAATCTTTTCCAGGAAGTGAGAATAGTCAGAGATTCTCCTCTCTTCAGCCATTGTTGATTGTTTCTATAACTTTTGGAATGTGCCTTGTGAATCTTAGTTTCACATTCTGGGATTTCTGAGGTTTCTTTGCTTCGTAGGCCTCAGGAACTTCTCGCATCCTTCTAGAAAGGAAGGTTTTAGTTTGTAGGAAATTGCATATCACATAGAGAATTAATGTATAAATATTTATAATATATTATCTAGCATATAATTATTTATTATATAATATATGTTACTGAAAAATTGAATACGATAAAATTCAAATCATCCAATCAAATAACAGAAAGATAATGAAATTATCTTTCTAAAGAAAGATAATGAAATAAGTCCTTGAGAAAAATAATCTGTACAACTACTATGGAAATAAGTATATAGAGTTCTCTGAAAAGTACAAATAAACTTGCCTATGACCCAGATATAACACTCTTGGAGACATACCCAAAGGTCTTAAAGTCAACATAGTATTGAAGTATTTGCTTATTCATACAATTACTATATTAATCACAATGCTTATAATATACCACCAGCCTAAATATTCGTTAGCAGATGAATGCAGAAAGAAAAAATTAAAAATATATGTATTATATATATGTATTAAAATATACAGTTATATATATGTGTATATGAAGAATAAAACTTTCTTCAGCTGTAAAGAAAAATGAATTACAACATTTGTAGAAAAATCAATAGAACTGAAAATCATAATAGTTGAATAAACCAAATACAGAAAGACAAATGCCATTTTTGCTCTCATGTGTATAATAGAAATTTACATATATGAGTGACTATGTATTTACATATTTCTCTCTATAAACATATACATGTACATATACATAGAATAATTTATATGTAATGAAATTGAAAAGTAGTTTGGGAGATTGGAGGGAAAGTTCTTAAGTGGGGGAAAGAAGAAGAGAGAAGAATAATGTCATGTTTTTTAAATACAGAAAGGAGCCGGGAGGAGGGCCGACATGCAGGTGAGAAGTTAGAACAGTATACAATGACAATAATGTATGAACATGCCATTTTTTTTAGTTTTCTTTCTTTATTGGATATTTTATTTATTTGAGTTTCAGATGCTATCCTCTTTCCACATTTCTCCCTAGAAACCCCCTAACTCATTTTCCCTCCTCTTTTTTGCTTTTATACCATTTTAATTGCATGTAAGTATTAAGGTCAGTTCTAGGTTGAGGAACTAGCAATACAATAGATGCAAATAGTCAAGGAACAAGCAAGACAATAAACACAAATAGACAAAGAACAAGCAAGGCAATAAAGAAAATTCCAGGAATATACCTGTGATCACAGTTTCCAAGGGCTTATCAAGATGACCAAAATATCAGAGCCAACTGCCCTGTCCTAGTCCAAATTTATTTTTATGTCTGAAGCCTACTTCCTTATTCTAGCCTAAAATTTACATTCCTGCCTGAAATTACTTCTTTGTTCTAGCCTAATATCAGATTCCTGCATGAAGCCTACTTCCTTGTCCTTGGCCAGTGTCATATTCTTGCCAAGCAGCCCATTTCCTTATTCTTGGCCCATGTCAGATTCTTGCGAAGCAGCCCCAAAAGCTCTCTACTGCTCCCCCTTTTTTACTTCATAAGCAAGACTGACTCTGTCTTAGGTCATTCTGACAAGAATCCCTTCCTTACCCATCATGGAATATGCATTATCAAAAGCAATCAATGCACGTCTGCCTTAAGCTGGTAAGGCTCTGTGCAGTATCTTACCCACCCTTGTTTTGCCAGCCTGTTATTTTAATAACTGTGTCTGGGAGTCCATTTTCAGTTTCAAGCCATAAACTTTGGCTGCCAATATGTTGATGTTGTTAAAGAACAGCTTTAATATGATGAGCAGGAATAAAAGTATTCCCAGGACAAAATGGGCTAGCATGATGAAGCTATATATGCCATTCTTTTTTTTTTTTTAATTTTTTTTTTTTGAACATGAAATGCTTTTTTATAGCATGTTTTACAAGGGGAGGGGGTAAGAGGGTCCAGGTGGTGGAAAAGTACAAAATCTTCTTGGCCTGTGCCTTGAAACATGTCATGGTCTATATGGTACACTGCCTTGAATTATGATCTACCTGCAGTTCTTCAGAAGATATGGTACACTGCTTGAGTTATGGTCTCCCTGCTATTCTTAAGAAGACATGGTACTCTGCTTTGAGTCTATCTGCAGTTGCTAAGCAGGATCTTGCAGTTGCCAAGCTTCAGAGGACATTGTGCAGGTGGGGAAAGGTAGGGGGTAAGGGTAAGGGCGAGGGTCCTGGCTTCTGGCATCTCCCCCTTCTCTGTTTAGTTAGAGAAGGCGTCTTATGTTCAATCCCAACTATGTGAGTTTTGAATTTGGATGTCTAATTATGGGGGGTCTTAGACAAGTTCACAACCCCAAAACACTGATGTGAGACGAGTCACATCGATGGTCGAAGGCTTTAGGCTGTTGACGATGGGCAACGTCAAGGGACTTAACCTGGCTTTTTTATTAGCTTTAGAATGAACGTCAGCTGAAAACCATCCTCTCAAATCTTTTCTCTCAAAATAAATAGCTGGGATTGGCTATGAGAATATAAGTCTTCAACACTGTCAGAAATCCAGAATGACTAAATTAACTGAAATTATGGGAAACACAAAGCATAGTTTCTAAAACTTATCCAATTTATAGAGACTGCTGAACACCTGGACAGTCCCTACACTACAAAACGTTGGAGCATCTGATCTTCAGCTTTCTGGCCCAGGAGCATCTCACAGACCTAGTAATGCAGAATTATTAGGGCTGATTACTCTGTCTTGGCAGATATAATCAGTCAACTATTCCACAAGTGTGTCCTTTTCTGGACAGTAATTTGTGTGTAGATGAAAAAAGGAATTTCTTGCCTAGTGGCTGTCTCACCACAACTGGAGTAACTTTAAAGATGCTCAGTTTCTTCCTAGAGTCCGAGAGAGGGAAGCTATCAGGAGCAGACAGATCTCTAATCAAAATGAACATTAATACAGAAATGTTTGTAACATCAATTCTGTGGACTTCTGACGTTTTGAAAACCAACTATCCATGTAAGGCAGTCTGGACTTCTGTCTGTTAGCTCTTCTCAGCTATTTCTAAATAAAATATAGAAAACACCCTAACAATAAACTCAGAGTCATGAATTTGCTATAGGCCCTTAACTCACAGGCTAACCATCTCAAACCAGCTAAAAAAGTTAAAGAAGGACTGGGTGTAAGCCATGTATTCCTAAATGTGTTATATAGGCACAATGCCTATAAGAGTAACAATATTAATCTCACTTTTATATCAATAAGAAACTCATACCAATGAAAACCTTAAATTTTAAATAAAAGTAAATTTTGTACATTTAAGAAATTATAACTTCAGCTTAATAACAATTATACAGATTTCTACCAATAGGTTATGGCTATGCAATAAATCCTAGCTATTCCTCCCTGTTCCAACAAAACCACTACTTTTCCCTAGAACAACCACCTCAGTCCCCAAGCCCAAGGAATAGGGACACCAACTCTTCCTTAACTTCTTCAAGCTGATTATGAGCATTGAGATGTTAGTAGAGGGGTGGGGGAGCGTAAATTGATAAGCTTCTGACGCCTGTGTCTTCACTGCATTCAGCTGAAATTCTGAGACATCAGAGGTTTGAGCAGGTCTGCTCAGATTGCCTGATGAGTAGATACACCAAGGCTGTGTATTCTGCAATATACAATTCTCAAAACAAATTTTAGTATCAAGATAATTTTTTGTTTGAATTCTGGAATCTAGTCTTCTGGCAGCCTGCCTATGTCATGTCTAATCCATATAATTCTGGGAGTTTCTATGAGGGTGTGCTCCCACAATCCTCTCATTACCACCTCCCTGCTCTTGAATTCCCCAACACTAGGGAATCCAAACTTTCAGGCACCAAGGCCCTCCACTTCCACTGATGACTGACAAGACCATCCTCAACACCTATACAGGTGGAGCCATGTGTCCCTCCCTTTGTGTTCTCAGGCTAGAGGTTTTAGAATGGCTACTCCAGCTTGTTTCACAGGATCATTTGCTTGAAAATTTGTTTTCCAGCCATTTACTCTAAGGTAGTGTCTGTCTTTGTCACTGAGGTGAGTTTCCTATATGCAGCAAAATGCTGGGTCCTGTCTTTTTATTGGGGGATTGAGTCCATTGTTGTTAAAAGATATCAAGGAACAGTGATTGTTGCTTCCTGTTATTTTTGTTATTAGAGGTAGAATTATATTTGTGTGGCTATCTTCTTTTGGATTTCTTGGAAGAGGATTACCTTCTTGATCCTTTTAGGGTATAATTTCCCTCCTTGTGTTGGAGCTTTTCTGCTATTATCCTTTGTAATGCTGTGTTTGTGGAAAGATATTGTGTAAATTTGGTTTTGTTGTGGAATATCTTGGTTTCTCCATCTATGATAATTGAGAGTTTTGCTGGGTATAGTAGCCTGGGCTGGCATTTGTGTTCTCTTAGGGTCTGTATGGCATCTGTTCAGGATCTTTTTACTTTTATAGTCTCTGGTGAGAAGTCTGGTGTAATTCTGATAGGTCTGCCTTTATATGTTACTTGACCTTTTTCCCTTACTGCATTTAATATTCTTTCTTTGTTTTGTTCATTTGGTGTTTTGATTATTATGTGATGGGAGGTATTTCTTTTCTTGTCTAGTCTATTTGGTGTTCTGTAGGCTTCTTGTATGTTTATGGGCATCTCATTCTTTAGGTTAGGGAAGTTTTCTTCTATAAATTTGTTGAAGATATTTATTGGCCCTTTAAGTTGGGAATCTTCACTCTCATCTGTACCTATTATCCTTAGGTTTGGTCTTCTCATTGTGTCCTGGATTTCCTGGATGTTTTGTGTTAAGAACTTTTTGTATTTTGCATTTTCTTTGACAGCTGTGTCAATATTTCCTATGGTATCTTCTACACCTGAGATTCTCATTTCTATCTATGTACTTACATATATCTACAGAGTAGCCCTTCAAACAAGTACAGAATATATAGTTCTCTGAGCAGGCCCTAGAAACTAGTCTTAATGGACCATATTCTGGGATACCAATGAAATATTTCCATGTACTAACATATATCAATAATTTATTGAATTTTTTCAGATACTAGTGGAATAAAGCTAAGATTTTATAGAAAAAGGTCCACAGAAACCTCAAAAAATGCATGGAGATTGAATTATATGTTCTGTAATAAATGTGATGCATAAAACTAAGGAGAAAATTGAGGCTACAGCTAAGGAATGTCTCAGAGCAAAGTTTATATCTAAGTGCTTGCATTAGAAAACCATAATGGTAGACCTCCAGGTCTCAGAAGAACAATTCAAAACCAAAAACTGTAGACTGAAAAAAAAAGATCTGTACAAAAATTAATGAAATAGCAACTGAAAGAACAGTGTATAAAATCAAATAGTTTGTTCATTGAAAATAAGTAAGCACCAGTGATAAAGAGTCAAAACAACCAAAGAAATGAGAGAAGAATCAAACCAATAAAATTAAACTGAAAGGAGTTTCCTAGTTTCCAATAAAATCCAGGAAGTCATTAGAAAATACCTTTAAAAATATGTATTCAAAGAAAC
>NW_021624368.1:0-4942 GCF_004785775.1 Grammomys surdaster
CTTTCTTTCTTTCTTTCTTTCTTTCTTTCTTTCTTTCTTTCTTAAGGTTAACTTTACCAATTTACAAAAACAATTGTGGTAGTGAAGCCATCATCACAGATTGGTGAACTGAGGTTTGTTGCGGGATATTTGATAATACTGTGAACTCCAAGATTGTGAATTGGAAAAACCTTGTTGTGATGTGGCTCAGCCCTAGCACATACCATTAAGCCAAGAGCTTTCTGTAGACAAGAGCTAAATAAAGTCAGTGATTGGTCAAGAGGTGGGGCAAGCAACCAGTTGACAGGGAGTGAACATAAGAAAACCCAGGAAAGAGAAAGGAGGGTCTTTGAGTTGAAGGATATTTAAGACAGTGTGGAGGGGATGTTGGTGGGGTAGGAGGATCGGCTGGGTGCTTTCTCTGCCTCTCTGAGCTAGCATCTGGCTCCTGAGTCTTCATTTAGTAAATCGAACCTTTGGGATTTTGTTTTTAAAATCCATAGAGGTTATGAAATCTTGTTGGCCATTCCTAGAAAGTTTGTTCTATCACAACATCTGTTCATTGGCTGATCGTTTAATTGCTACCTTTGTTGGTTGAAATATTAATTAGATAGGGATTTATGATTTATCCTTTATGCATTTGTTAGTATATCCAAATTCTTTATATTTCCTGTGAACATTGTCACTCATTCATTTAAATTTTTATTACATTTATTTAGTTTTCATATGCATATGTGCATGCATGTACATATACTTGTTTGCCAAAGCAAACCTGTGGACGTCAGAGGACAATTTGTAGGGGTCAGTTTTCTCCTTCCCCTCTTTGGGACCCCAGAAATTGAATTTAGGTTGTTAGACTTGGAAGCAAGCACCTCTACCCACTGAGTTATCTTACCAATCCTTGTTTTTATTCTTTTTTTCTTTTTTAAAATTTTAATTAAAAATTATTTATTTTATAGTGTTCTGTACTGCAGGCCAGAAGAGGGCACCAGATCTCATAGATGGTTGTGAGCCACCATGTGGTTGCTGGGAATTGAACTCAGGACCTCTGGACGAACAGTCAGTGCTCTTAACTGCTGAGCTGTCTCTCCAGCCCTCCTTATTTTTTCTTTTGACATTCCAGTTGTACCAATTTCATGCTATCTGGATGATCAATTTGTCCAAGACTTACAACATATAACAGTGTGTATGATGTGCTCATTGTCACCAGGGGGCCCTTGCTTCCTTTTACAGGGAAAGCTAATATATATGTGTTAAATTTTTATGAGTTGACATCAGCACTTGTAATTTGATACCACACTCTCTCCAGTCTTCTTTTCTGTTTACAGGTGGGTTTCTCTAACAGAAGGACATTGGGCTCTCATTACCTTGAACTTTGATAGTCCTTTGCCTAGACTTCTTTGTACTCATAGTTACATTATAGTTGCTAATCACAGAAAAGAAATGTAAGTGGACTTTAGTATTTGTTTGAAATTATCCACCTATCCAGTTTTGTTTTAAAATAAGGCTTCTCTAGGTAGTCCTTGCTATCCTGCAATTCACTGTGTAAACTGGGCTGACCTTGAACTCAGAGATCTGCCTGTCTCTACCTCCTGACTGCTGGGATGAAAGGCAAGCACCACTACTCTGGATTTTTGTTGTGCCAAGTTCTCTCCTAGCCCAGACTGCTTTTGAACTGGTACACAAGCTTCCTGTTTCAGTTTCCTAAATTCTGGCATTTTAGGCATGAACCACCATGCTCAACTCTTTATTCATTTAATTGACATATTTTTAGGACAGGGTCTCAACTTAGAGACTTGAAGTACAATCCCCAGCTATTTTTTTGCTTTTGTTTTTTTTTGAATGAAGTTTATTGCCAGAGTCCTGTGTTCACTAATTGCTTGAGTTGGGCACATTAAGAGTCTGCTTCTTGCCGGGTGGTGGTGGTACACGCCTTTAATCCCAGCACTTGGGAGGCAGAGGCAGGCATATTTCTGAGTTCGAGGCCAGCCTGGTCTACCAAGTGAGTTCCAGAACAGCCAGGGCTACACAGAGAAGCCCTGTCTCAAAAAAACAAAAAACAAACAAACAAACAAAAAAGTCTGCCTCTCCACGCTTCTTCCACTTGAAGGAAAAGCTTTTTCCATGTATATCTTCAGAGGCTTCTCTCAAGCTGCTGGCTCTTCGGTCTCTTCACATCTGGTCAGCATGAGTAACTTTCTTTCATAATCAAGGATACTCAAATAGAAGCCTGTTAATTCATCTGCAGTGTTTTCCATTTGTATGTACATTAAGCATAAAGTGACTATTTTTTAAAGCATGGTAAAATTTTAGGTTTCATTCATGTTTGAAGTATGTATTATGTATGCATAATTTTCCTATTATTGAGACTTAATGCTGTCAAGAATCTTTTTTATTGCACTGAATGCTTTCTTTTTTTGCCCCTAGGAAAAAAACTTAATAATTGCGCCTAAGAACTATGGGCAGATAGTGTGAAGTAGGTGAGGTGAATATCTGCATTTTCATGATCTACGAATTAGAGGGGAGTTCTTTCTTAGCTCCTTTTAAGGAACCCCCACCTCCAGAATCAAGAGGAAATGTAAAGGCTTAGAGCTCCCATTGTAGTTCAGGGGCCAGAACATCTGTGCTCTGATACATATCTCTGCTCTGATGCTCCTAGCAGCACCAGCCTTGTTCTCAATGTTTCTTGAGCTAGAAAAAATAGCCAATTGTTGTATATGCAAACTATATGCATTTTTAAAAACTATTCTTGTGAACCTATCTACCTGGTTATGATACTCTGGGGTCCATATACAAGTAAATAAGATTTTTAGAAGCCAGTATAAATTTTACACTATTGATGTGATACTGTAGCCAGCCAGGACCATATGATTTCAGCATAATGATGCTTATAAATAATAATAAAGGCTGTATAGTGACATAAAAAAAAGAGTCTGCTTCTCCTAGTGGCGGTGTGTGACTGTTGTTGGACTATATGTATTGTGGGCAGCACAGATAGGGAGGTAGACATAGATAGGTAGCCGCAACAATGGAAGGGCAACAGTTATAAATAAAGTGAGCTAGGAGCTCTCACCTTGAAGAGAGCTATCAAGCGGGAGTTCAAAATTTGCAAAAATGAAAACCCTCAAGCGGAAAAAAAGACCTACCCACATATTCTTCTGAATGAATTGTCTAAGTGGATCTTAGTCAAAGCAATGGGATCAGGACTGAAAGGACAGAAGAATCTCTGCTGTCCCCTTTGTATATAGAGTTTGCTTTTCAGTTCAGATGAGTTAACTATTCACCACACAGTTAGCATCTCTTTTCAGGATTTTCCATGTGCTGGAATTACAGATAGGTGCTGACTCAGGAGAGAAGATGACTGCACAGGGGGATCCCTTTAAAAACTAATATAAAGAATGAGAATGTTTAATAGGATAGCTGTAAACATTCTTAACCTTGTGCTTTTCTGTATATGAATACTAATACACATTCTTGTTATATTTTAACATAAATATATTGAGGGTTTTACTTTTTTAGGTTGTTTAAAATTTTCATTTGTTTGTTTGTTTTTAAAGAATTATTTATTTACTTCATCCATCTGAGTATACTGTCACTATCTTCACACACGCCAGAAGAGGGCATTGGATCCCATTACAGATGGTTGTGAGCCACCATGTGGTTGCTGAGATTTGAACTCAGGACCTCTGGAAGAGCAGTCAGTGCTCTTAACTGCTGAGCCATCTCTCTACTTGGGTTTTTTTATTAAGTCACTGTTTCTCTGTGCAGCACTCGCTGTCCTAGAACTCACTCTGTAGAGCAGGACCAAGCTGGTCTCGGACTTAGAGATCCAACTACCTCTGTCCCCTGAGTACTAGGATTAAAGGTGTAGGTCACCACCATTCAGTTTATTTTTTGTAAATTAGATTTAATTAATTTTTAAATGTCAGTGTTTTGCTTGCATATATGTATACCATTTGCATGCCTGGTACCATTTGCATGAGGTCAGAAGATAGTGTCAAATGTTCTAGAACTGGAGATACAGATGGTTGTGAACCATGTTGGTGCTGGGAATCAAACCCAGGTCCTCTCAAAGCAACAGATGTGCTTAACTGCTGAGCCATCTCCTCCCCTTCTCACTGAGATGGTAAAGTGGGGCATCTGATGGCTGAGTTGCCAGGCTAGTACTTGATCCTCCAGTTTTAGTCTCCCACGTATGACATTCACTGCTTAGTGTACGCATCTGTTTCAAAGCATCTATTGTTTTGAAATGTTTAGGATCTCACTTGATATTTCTATGTGGAATCTGTATTCTCTGAACTTGTTGAAGTTATTATCAGTTCTAGTAATCCTTTTCCCATATTTTTATTGATTCTTTGAAATATACTGTTTAAGACAGTCTTGATAAGCAAACCAGCTGACTTTGAACCCATGGAGATCCTCCTTTCTCCCGTTTTTTTTCAAGTGCTGTTATTAAAGGACTGTATTACCGCTGTGGATCCTGTCATCTGTGCTTTGTCAGTGCTAGAACTAAGACATATGCCACCAAGTCTGGTTTATGGGTGCTTGGGTGCTGGGGTGCTGGGGAAAGAACCCAAAGCTTTGTTCATGCTAGTCAAATATTCTGCCTACCAGCTGAGTATATTATCGACACCCCCAGCCCTATACTTCGTCTTGTTATATAGAGGTTTGTAGTATTTTGTTGAAAGTTTTTACATCACTACTCATAAGTAATAATAATAATAATAATTTGTAGTTTCCTCTTTTGTAATATCTTATTTTGATTTGATATCAGGGTAATAATGGGTCCATAAAATGAATTAAGAAGTATCCTCTACTATCTTTAGAGGAATTCACAAAGACTTTGCCTCCATTTTACATGTTTGTTATGATTGGTGGTTAAAACATCTGGCCTTCTGCTCGCTCGCTCTTTCTTCCTTTCTTTCTTTCTTTCTTTCTTTCTTTCTTTCTTTCTTTCTTTCTT
>NW_021624369.1:0-4485 GCF_004785775.1 Grammomys surdaster
GAAAGGAAGAAAGCTGAAGAATTCTGGGAGGACAGTCCCTCAGTCAGGAACAGATCCACGTGCGTCGAGTTGATGTTCACCACAGCTGCTCTCAATTTTCTGAGTGTCTCACTGAAGTTTTCTGAGCAGTTTCCTGTAAGATACTGAAATAATTTTCTGGACAGATTAGTTACACGAGTAAAGTTTTTATACTGTACACTGGTGATGTAAAGTGTACCCAGTTTTTTCTCACATCTCAATTGGGCTAGTTGAAAGAGGATATCCAATCTCTCTCTCACTAAATCAAGGTGTTGATTAAGGATCATTAGCCCGCCTTTTTGTTGGGTACTGGCGGAGGATTTGAAGGTTAACAGTCTCTGCCACCGTGGCTGACAATTGGGGGTAGTGCCCACCTGAACAGAAGTTAACATAGCAATCTCAGTGGCAGTGGCGATAACGACACTAATTAATATCGTTGTCACTATGGCTGTAGTTATCTCAAAATCTCTTTTTTGTCTAAATAATGACAAAGTGGAATGAGTCTCCACGGGGATGGGAACCCATCGCGTGACTCTGGCAACCATAGTGCAAGTGAATCTTTAGAATTCTAACACTGGGACATCCAGCAGGTTTTATTGGTACAATTCTTAAAGGTGGAATTTGATAAAATAAACAAAAATACTAGGAACCTGTATCCCTTGGATCAGTACAAGGGCTATCATCAGAGCCTGGAGGGTCTGTCTGGGTGTCACTTTCCAGTATCGCGAGTCGCCTCGTCAGCCGCTCTGGTAACCAAAATGGATTGTCTTCTTCCTGTGGAAACACACAGACCGCTCCCCTGGCTTTTATAAAAATAGAATCTGGACTTTTTCATTGTCCGGTCAAGATGTCTTTTTATTTGTCCATTTCTTTTGGCCTATCAAGCTGAAAATGAGGTTTTAGCCAATCAATCTCTGTTAACAACTTTTGAGAATCACTTTTCTGGAGCAACAAGTACTCTAAAATCTTAAAGCTCGTTGTACTAGAGCAAGGGCTTGTGGAAAAACTCCTTTAGAGAGATCAGCCAATAAAATATACAACGAATAATATATACTGAGAGATTTAAACGCCTTAACCTTTTGTATTAAAGCAACAACAAATTTTTTAAGGCCATTAATTATTCTTTGAGGCAAGCTTTTTTAATGAATGGCTTCATGGGCTCTCAAAATTCACAAGTAATTTCACTTAATGTAAACCTCTCACCTTTACCAGGAGGTAAAGGAACTATATAAAACAGTCTTTTAAATCTATAATAATTTTTTATATGTATTTACTAGAATGGCAGCTGGAGTAGGCAAGTCAGGCTGTAGTGTCCCATTAGCCTTATAAATCTTAAATTTGAACTTTCTCTGTGTAGCCCTGGCTGTCTCGGAACTCACTCTGTAGACCAGGCTGGCCTTGAACTCAGAAATCTGCCTGTCTCTGTCTCCCAAGTGCTGGGATTAAAGGCGTGCGCCACCAACGCCCGGCTTCTAGGGTTTTTGATTAATTGAATAACCAACTCTTTTTAGCTGAGTGAAGTATCAAATAAAGCCAAGCTGAAGGCAATCTTGTCCTCCAATAATTGTTAATTAGCCCCAGTATCTATCAATCTTTTAAAACCCTTTTTCTTTTAATTATTAATTTAAGATTAGGTTTTTAGTTACTGATAAGATCTAATACACATCAGAGGAACCAAGGCCATTTTGTCTCTATCACACCCAACAATTTTGGCCTGGCCCAAAAGCTGTTTTGAATTTCTTTGAGTCTGAGGCTGACACCTCCCTAAGGAACAAGCAAGGCAATAAACAAATTCTAGAGAACACCCTTTTTGAGGCGGGACAGGACAAGAGGAATATCTGAAATCTAAGCTCCTGTCTCAACTACTCTGTTAAAGTCTAATTTAAATGTAAATGTTTTAATCTTGGCCTATATCCTGAGGCCTGGCCCAAGGATTATCCTTCTTGCACCAAGGACAGGTGTGTCAGGTAACCTTGGTCACCTGGCTGTTGTTTAAGTCTCTGTTCCTGGGACAGTCACTTTAAAAACTATCTAAATTTTTACATTTAAAACATTCCCCATCTCTATGGCTCTGTGTAATTATGGTCAGACCCTGATTGTATGAGGGTGCAATTTCATTGCAAAGACAAGTATCTAAGTCTGTCTTTGCTTGTATGATTTGAGGGCTGTGTGGGCAGTTTAACCTGATTAATATCACACTGACCTTGTCTTACAAGCACGTTAAGATCTCAGCCTGCGTGTCTTAATTTAAATGTAAACGTTCTTAGTCTTTAGCAGGCCAGCATTGTATCACAACCCGTTTTAAATATTTTTATTTAACTCTACTTGCTGTCCCCCTTTCCATAACATGGGCGAATCAAAAAAATTTTAAACTCAAGATTACAACTGCCAACTGTAGCCAATGGAATACTGGCAGTTTAACTAAACTTTTAAATATCTTTGTAGCATTAGAGTGTAACCATTAATTTTGAGAAGCAAAAGCAAAACCAATTTAAACAATTTATCTTCTCTAAAATCAACACCAAGCAGACCACCCCTATGTTACAAAGTTTTGTCACCAATTCTCTACACATGAATGTATGAAGCAGCTTTTAATCTCATTGAAGAGACATTGGTCTAAAATCTTACTTTCTATATACCTGGTTTCTGAACGACTCTAACACTGAGCTAGTTCCACGCCACCTTTCGTTATCAAAGTTGTAAATTTTTAATTACACCCAATAATTTAAGCCAATAGTCTATAACCAAGACATGTAGAACATTTTTATACTTTTAAAACCAATTAGAAACAACAATGAAATGGCTATATATCTTATCTTCAGATCAAACAAAATTTCTTGTCTTTCTAGCTGTAATTTCAAGAGAAAAGCACTTTGTCACAGAGGTTTTTCTAGGACAAAATGACTCTTAGCTTCCTTATAAAACCCAAAATGTTGCTGGTCTCTTTTAAAAGCAGCTTATGTCAACCTCAATTCCTGAAAAGACCTTTTTTGCTCCCAAAGGTTGGATCAAGCAGTTTTAACGATCTTTCTTTTTGAACACGTAACAAACACAGAACATTTAGACAACGAAACAAAAGGCAAACACAACACGTGGACATTGGCGCGCCAAGGACAAGAGACAAAAAGGACTCTAAGAACTACAGAGAATTTTAGGACTTTTCCCGAATTCTCTGCTTCTAGATGAACTCTGAAATAGCCTTTTCATTCTTTTTGTTGACACAGCTCAGAGAGAGGGCACCTGTATTTTTTAAAACTCTTTCTCTCTCTCTCATATTTAAAATGTAACTTTTCATCTCGTTCATTGGAGATGTAGCGGGCAGCTAATTTAACACTTCAATACCCTGCTTTCTAATTCTTTTTAACCCTGCTCTTCCCGCCTGAAGCGGCTTTTCGGCCACAGGCAATGCCTGTTTAGAATTCTCCTGACCTATGTTTCGCTGTTACCTCCTAGGCAAAATCTTCATTCACCTAGACTGACTCTCCCGAAACATTCTTCTTGTAAACACAGTTTCTAATTAACCATCATTAACCCAAGCACTCGATCTCGCGGCGTCGGCCGCCATCTGGCTGGCATCTTCTTCCTCATCTATCTCTCCATCTGAGTCCTCTGAGGGAGCCATCTCCTCCGACCCAGAGCTATCACGCCGTAAAAACCCCGGCTCCTTTACCAGATACAGAGGTTTGTTTCTGAGGCTTATTTTCCTTCCGTCTCTCCCGAGAGTGTTCTTCCTCTCCTCTCTCACCCCCGTGGGTTGGTCCTCGGGGAGGCCTGATTTCTTAAATATGTCCCTTTTCTCTTTTCTTTTCTGACTTTTTAAGCGCTTCCATTTCTCTGTCTCTGTTTCTGACATGTGGGCCCATAATTCGTCTATCACTCCCCAGCCCGCCGCCATAACCGAGCAGCTTTTCTCATCCTGCAAAACCAGAAGGAAGAATACCAGCACTGTCTGGGGAGGGAGACGAAAAAATTCAAGACCAAACATTATCTCTCAGAGAACATTACCCCGTCATACGGTTCTGGATTCACTCCACGCGTGAGAAAACGAGCGGAGGGTCTTCTTTAAGCAGCGCCGGCAATCGATGGATTTTCCCGGGTTTCACGGCACCAAATGTGCGGGGCGCGCGTGTAGTGGTCTCGCCGGCAAAAAACATACACACACGCGCGCACACACACACATCACACACACGCCAGAATCCTTCCGTATGAACACGTTTATTTCCCCAAAACCAAGATGGTGGAAGAAGACGAGAAGGCGTGGGAAAGCACTGCCTATATACCCCAGAGCGGGGTATTCACCCCCTGATTGGCTGCTTACTCGTAGCGCGCCAAACGCCGTGGGATGGGCTTAGCTTTGGCGGGCTAACCATGGCACATGCGCAGTTTACTTGGTACTAGGAAGAATTACGGGCAACAGCGCCACCTAGCGATGGCGGACTTTGTCAGCTCTCGTGGCGGCTCCCAACA
>NW_021624370.1:0-1229 GCF_004785775.1 Grammomys surdaster
CACCTAGCGATGGCGGACTTTGTCAGCTCTCGTGGCGGCTCCCAACAACTGCCCCTTTTTGTTTAAATATAGAGGGTGGCAGGGGTCCCTGGGAAGGTTTCGTAACTCCCACCTTTGGGGGGTCTCACGGCGGGTCTGAGTCTCTTTAGAGGGCGGTGCTCAAACTCTTACCCGTCACGGGGTCAGCCTCCCCACCCGAGGCTGCCCTGTCTTAGGTGGCCGAGCCTTATCCGTCCACTCCGTTATTGACTTACCAGACCTTCTATCCGTGGAACGAACACCTTAGTGGGCAGGGACTGTGTACAGAAATGTTTGAGGCTTTACAGGGTGTCTTTACCAGAAGCCCTAGGGTGTAGCGGCTGAGGAATCTGTCTACTGGCTATTTCTTTTTAGATTTGTCAAACAGGCACTGGCCACTGTCCCGTGTCTAGGCTGACTGACATTTCTTCACAGCCAGCACCAAAGAATGGTGAGCGCTCTGGCTAGGCTACGAGGGTCGCACCCACACCTGGCATTCTTCGAATGTGCGCTCCAGGTTGTGGCCACTCGTAATGCCTGTCACCGGGTAATATCACCATTAGTGGTATACCTCTGGCATATGAGATCAGCTTATTCCCGTCGTTGGGATCAATTGACAGCCGGCCTGGAGACAAAAGGATGGAGTTATCTAACTGACTGCCCTTAGTCTGTCTAGTATGGTACCAGTTATGACTCAAACCCACGGCCTGATCAAGCGAATTCCATCTTGGGGGAATAAGCGATCAAAGAACCAACAGTTTAAAACCGTCTCCCTTACCCTACCAGGTGCAATGGAAACACAAGTCCTCTGGGTACAAGGGCTAAGGGGAACAGAAAGAGATGCAAACACCCATCCCTGTGCAATGGAGTCATCTCCTAGGGGTGCAAGGGCTGTTTGTCTCAAAACTCAGGTACCACAGCTATACAGACAAGAATCAGCCAGGTCGAGACTCCTCACTGACCCAGTGTATTGGGCAAATCTCTGGGGTGCAACGCTGATGGCCTAACACTTAGCACCACTACTCGTGGGGGGAGGACTGCTCATTTTCGAAGCCGTGAAAGCTACACTGTAGGGAAAGCCCCTAGTACTTTGGTCACAAACGCCTGGCCAATAATAGCCTTGCCAAGATTCTATTGAGCTATGAGTTCGCAAACCAATCAAAGGATGAATACTAAACCACAACTTAGGGTAAACTAAACAGGCTTACTCC
>NW_021624371.1:0-4771 GCF_004785775.1 Grammomys surdaster
AGAGAATTCGGGAAAAGTCCTAAAATTCTCTGTAGTTCTTAGAGTCCTTTTTGTCTCTTGTCCTTGGCGCGCCAATGTCCACGTGTTGTGTTTGCCTTTTGTTTCGTTGTCTAAATGTTCTGTGTTTGTTACGTGTTCAAAAAGAAAGATCGTTAAAACTGCTTGATCCAACCTTTGGGAGCAAAAAAGGTCTTTTCAGGAATTGAGGTTGACATAAGCTGCTTTTAAAAGAGACCAGCAACATTTTGGGTTTTATAAGGAAGCTAAGAGTCATTTTGTCCTAGAAAAACCTCTGTGACAAAGTGCTTTTCTCTTAAAATTACAGCTAGAAATAGCACCAAATTTTGTTTGATCTGAAGATAAGATATATAGCCACTTAATTGTTGTTTCTAATTGGTTTTAAAAGTATAAAAATGTTCTACATGTCTTGGTTATAGACTATTGGCTTAAATTATTGGGTGTAATTAAAAATTTACAACTTTGATAACGAAAGGTGGCGTAGAACTAGCTCAGTGTTAGAGTCGTTCAGAAACCAGGTATATAAAAAATAAGATTTTAGACCAATGTCTCTTCAATGAGATTAAAAGCTGCTTCATGCATTCATGTGTAGAGAATTGGTGACAAAACTTTGTAACATAGGGGTGGTCTGCTTGGTGTTGATTTTAGAGAAGATAAATTGTTTAAATTGGTTTTGCTTTTGCTTCTCAAAATTAATGGTTACACTCTAATGCTACAAAGATATTTAAAAGTTTAGTTAAACTGCCAGTATTCCATTGGCTACAGTTGGCAGTTGTAATCTTGAGTTTAAAATTTTTTTGATTCGCCCATGTTATGGAAAGGGGGACAGCAAGTAGAGTTAAATAAAAATATTTAAAACGGGTTGTGATACAATGCTGGCCTGCTAAAGACTAAGAACGTTTACATTTAAATTAAGACACGAAGGCTGAGATTTTAACGTGCTTGTAAGACAAGGTCAGTGTGATGTTAATCAGGTTAAACTGCCCACACAGCCCTCAAATCATACAAGCAAAGACAGACTTAGATACTTGTCTTTGCAATGAAATTGCACCCTCATGCAATCAGGTTCTGGCCATAATTGCACAGAGCCATAGAGATGGGGAGTGTTTTAAATGTAGAAATTTAGATAGTTTTTAAGGTGACTGTCCCAAGAACAGAGGCTTAAACAACAGTCAAGTGACCAAGGTTACCTGACACACCTGTCCTTGGTACAGAAAAGATAATCCTTGGGCCAGGCCTCAGGATGTAGGCCAAGATTAAAACATTTACATTTAAATTAGACTTTAACAGAGTAGTTGAGACAGGAGCTTAGATTTCAGACTTTCCTTTTGTCCTGTCCCGCCTCAAAAAGGGTGTTCTCTAGAATTTGTTTATTGCCTTGCTTGTTCCTTAGGGAGGTGTCAGCCTCAGACTCAAAGAAATTCAAAACAGCTTTTGGGCCAGGCCAAAATTGTTGGGTGTGATAGAGACAAAATGGCCTTGGTTCCTCTGATGTGTATTAGATCTTATCAGTAACTAAAAACCTAATCTTAAATTAATAATTAAAAGAAAAAGGGTTTTAAAAGATTGATAAATACTGGGGCTAATTAACAATTATTAGAGGACAAGATTGCCTTCAGCTTGGCTTTATCTGATACTTCACTCAACTAAAAAGAGTTGGTTATTCAATTAATCAAAAAACACTAGGGCTGGACAGTGGTGGCGCACGCCTTTAGTCCTAGCTCTTGGGAGACAGAGGCAAGCAGATTTCTGAGTTCAAGGCCAGCCTGGTCTACAGAGTGAGTTCCAAGACAGCCAGGGCTACACAGAGAAAGTTCAAATTTAAGATTTATAAGACTAATGGGGCACTACAGCCTGACTTGCCTACTCCAGCTGCCATTCAAGTAAATACATATAAAAAATTATTATAGATTTAAGAGAGTGTTTTATATAGTTCCTTTACCTCCTGGTAAAGGTGAGAGGTTTACATTAAGTGAAATTACTTGTGAATTTTGAGAGCCCATGAAGCCATTCATTAAGAAGGCTTGCCTCAAAGAATAATTAATGGCCTTAAAAAATTTGTTGTTGCTTTAATACAAAAGGTTAAAGCATTTAAATCTCTCAGTATATATTATTATTCATTGTATATTTTATTGGCTGATCTCTCTAAAGGAGTTTTTCTACAAGCCTTTGCTCTAGTACAATGAGCTTTAAGATTTTAGAGTACTTGTTGCTCCAGAAAAGTGATTCTCAAAAGTTGTTAACAGAGATTAATTGGCTAAAACCTCATTTTCAGCTTGATAGGCCAAAAGAGATGGACAAATAAAAAGACATCTTGACCGGACAATGAAAAAGTCCAGATTCTATTTTAATAAAAGCCAGGGGAGCGGTCTGTGTGTTTCCACAGGAAGAAGACAATCCGTTTTGGCTACCAGAGCGGCTGACAAGGCGACTCGCGATACTGGAAGGTGACACCCAGACAGACCCTCCAGGCTCTGATGATAGCCCTTGTACTGATCCAAGGGATACAGGTTCCTAGTATTTTTGTTTATTTTATCAAATTCCACCTTTAAGAATTGTACCAATAAAACCTGCTGGATGTCCCAGTGTTAGAATTCTAAAGATTCACTCACACTATGGTTGCCAGAGTCACGCGATGGGTTCCCATCCCCGTGGAGACTCATTCCACTTTGTCATTATTTAGACAAAAAGGAGATTTGGTATAACTGCAGCCATAGTGACGACGATATTAATTAGTGCCGTTATCGCCACTGCCACTGAGATTGCTATGTTAACTTCTGTTCAGGTGGGCACTACCCCCAATTGTCAGCCACGGTGGCAGAGACTGTTAACCTTCAAACCTCCGCCAGTACCCTACTAAAAGGCGGGCTAATCATCCTTAATCAACGCCTTGATTTAGTGAGAGAGAGATTGGATATCCTCTTTCAACTAGCCCAATTGAGATGTGAGAAAAAACTGGGTACACTTTACATCACCAGTGTACAGTATAAAAACTTTACTCGTGTAACTAATCTGTCCAGAAAATTATTTCAGTATCTTACAGGAAACTGCTCAGAAAACTTCAGTGAGACACTCAGAAAATTGAGAGCAGCTGTGGTGAACATCAACTCGACGCACGTGGATCTGTTCCTGACTGAGGGACTGTCCTCCCAGAATTCTTCAGCTTTCTTCCTTTCTTTTCCTTTTCCCCCCTTCTTTTTTTTTTAAGTAAGTGGGAGTAAGCCTGTTTAGTTTACCCTAAGTTGTGGTTTAGTATTCATCCTTTGATTGGTTTGCGAACTCATAGCTCAATAGAATTTTGGCAAGGCTATTATTGGCCAGGCGTTTGTGACCAAAGTACTAGGGGCTTTCCCTACAGTGTAGCTTTCACTGCTTCGAAAATGAGCAGTCCTCCCCCCACGAGTAGTGGTGCTAAATGTTAGGCCATCAGCGTTGCACCCCAGAGATTTGCCCAATACACTGGGTCAGTGAGGAGTCTCGGCCTGGCTGATTCTTGTCTGTATAGCCATGGTACCTGAATTTTGAGACAAACAGCCCTTGCACCCCTAGGAGATGACTCCATTGCACAGGGATGGGTGTTTGCATCTCTTTCTGTTCCCCTTAGCCCTTGTACCCAGAGGACTTGTGTTTCCATTGCACCTGGTAGGGTAAGGGAGACGGTTTTAAACTGTTGGTTCTTTGATCGCTTATTCCCCCAAGATGGAATTTGCTTGATCAGGCCGTGGGTTTGAGTCATAACTGGTACCATGCTAGACAGGCTAAGGACAGTCAGTTAGATAACTCCATCCTTTTGTCTCCAGACCGGCTGTCAATTGATCCCAACGACGGGAATAAGCTGATCTCATATGCCAGAGGTATACCACGAATGGTGATATTACCCGGTGACAGGCATTACGAGTGGCCACAACCTGGAGCGCACATTCAGAGAATGCCAGGTGTGGGTGCGCGACCCTCGTAGCCTAGACATAGAGCTCACCATTCTTTGGTGCTGGCTGTGAAGAAATGTCAGTCAGCCTAGACACAGGACATTGGCCAGTGTCTGTTTGACAAAACAAAAAGGAAATAGCCAGTAGACAGATTCCTCAGCCGCTGCACCCTAGGGCTTCTGGTAAAGACACCCTGTAAAGCCTCAAACATTTCTGTACACAGTCCCTGCCCACTAAGGTGTTCGTTCCACGGATAGAAGGTCTGGTAAGTCAATAACGGAGTGGACGGATAAGGCTCGGCCACCTAAGACAGGGCAGCCTCGGGTGGGGAGGCTGACCCCGTGACGGGTAAGAGTTTGAGCACCGCCCTCTAAAGAGACTCAGACCCGCCGTGAGACTCCCCAAAATTGGGAGTTACGAAACCTTCCCAGGGACCCCTGCCACCCTCTATATTTAAACAAAAAGGGGCAGATGTTGGGAGCCGCCACGAGAGCTGACAAAGTCCGCCATCGCTAGGTGGCGCTGTCGCCCGTAATTCTTCCTAGTACCAAGTAAACTGCGCATGTGCCATGGTAAGCCCGCCAAAACTAAGCCCATCCCACGGCGTTTGGCGCGCTACGAGTAAGCAGCCAATCAGGGGGTGAATACCCCGCTCTGGGGTATATAGGCAGTGCTTTCCCACGCCTTCTCGTCTTCTTCCACCATCTTGGTTTTGGGGAAATAAACGTGTTCATACGGAAGGATTCTGGCGTGTGTGTGATGTGTGTGTGTGCGCGCGTGTGTGTATGTTTTTTGCCGGCGAGACCACTTCACGCGCGCCCCGCACA
>NW_021624372.1:0-1018 GCF_004785775.1 Grammomys surdaster
TGTGTATGTTTTTTGCCGGCGAGACCACTTCACGCGCGCCCCGCACATTTGGTGCCGTGAAACCCGGGAAAATCCATCGATCGCCGGCGCTGCTTAAAGAAGACCCTCCGCTCGTTTTCTCACGCGTGGAGTGAATCCAGAACCGTATGACGGGGTAATGTTCTCTGAGAGATAATGTTTGGTCTTGATTTTTTTCGTCTCCCTCCCCAGACAGTGCTGGTACTCTTCCTTCTGGTTTTGCAGGATGAGAAAAGCTGCTCGATTATGGCGGCGGACTGGGGAGAGACAGACGAATTACGGGCCCACTTGTCAGAAACAGAGGAAGGAAAAAAGCGCTTAGGAATTCAGAAAAGAAAAGGGAAATTTAAGAAATCAGGCCTCCCCGAGGACCAACCCACGGGGATGATAGATAAGAGGAAAAACACTCTTGGGAGAGAGAGGGAAGTAAGCCTCAGAGAAAGATCTCTTTATCCGGTAAAGGAGCCGGGGTTTTTACGGCGTGATAGCTCTGAGTCGGAGGGACTAACTTCCGAGTCAGAGGACTCAGATGAAGAGAGGGATGGGGAGGATAGATGCCAGCCGGCCGCCGCCACGAGATCGAGTGCTTGCGTTAGTGACGGTCAATTAGAGGCTGTGTTTACAAGAAGAATGTTTCGGGAGAGTCAGTCTAGGTGAATGAAGATTTTGCCTAGGAGGTAACAGCGAAACATAGGTCAGGAGAATTCTAAACAGGCATTGCCTGTGGCCGAAAAGCCGCTTCAGGCGGGAAGAGCAGGGTTAAAAAGAATTAGAAAGCAGGGTATTGAAGTGTTAAATTAGCTGCCCGCTACATCTCCAATGAACGAGATGAAAAGTTACATTTTAAATATGAGAGAGAGAGAAAGAGTTTTTAAAAAAAAATACAGGTGCCCTCTCTCTGAGCTGTGTCAACAAAAAGAATGAAAAGGCTATTTCAGAGTTCATCTAGAAGCAGAGAATTCGGGAAAAGTCCTAAAATTCTCTGTAGTTCTTAGAGTCC
>NW_021624373.1:0-3729 GCF_004785775.1 Grammomys surdaster
CAAGTTGTTTGTGGTCTCTGCTGAGTGTTTTAATTTTTACCCTTACATTCCCTACTCTTTCTATTTGCAAATGATTTTAATCTTAAAATCACAGATTAATATCTTCAGGTTCATCTCTTAAAATCTCATGTCTCTGTCTTATCACTAATAGCTGAACGGTGTCTATTCTGGACTTAACAAAAGCTAATATTTTATTTATCTATTTTACCTGTCCTGAACTCTGGAGCCTATGTAATTTCTAATTAATCTCTAGCTGTGTGGCCAGGCCCTGACTTATCTGGGCAACAAACCCAATTACCTTGGGTATTCCAAACCTTGAAAAGATTTCTTCTAGGATCTTCTTAGTCACCATGTTGGCAGTTTCATTCTTTCTGAAAAGGTATCTATAAAAACTAAAAGATATATATTTTCATATTTTGTCAGCTTGACTTCTGTGAAGTCCATCTCTCAGTAAGCTCTAGGCCAATCACCCTTCAGTCTCTTTTCCATGGTATACATGGAAGACCTTGCATTGATTAAGGTACAGTCTCACCACAGCTTTCATCAAATCAGACAGTCTTTCTTCTTGTGGGAGGATCAATTTACAAAAGCCCAATTTGTCTATCACTTGATGGTCGTCAGTGGCATATCTGAAACTGATATCTCGAGTGTCAGAATAGTCTCTGGAACCCTTAACTGTTAGAATCATTGTTCCCTGGGCAGCTTTCTTGGCAGTCATGTCCTGAGCCCTCTGGTGCCCAGGGCTGTAGATGACAGCCACTTTCTTTGGTTCGAAGAGGCTCTCAGTATTTCTACAGATGTCAGCAGTTTTCTTTGTCTATAGATTGCACCATGTACTCGCTTTCCATCTACCACCGCCGCTCCTGCCATCCACTTATCTTACCAGTTCAACACAGTGATGGATGGGAGAAGAGTTGTCAGTCACAGGCAGCAAGGTGGCAGGAATCAACATGGCCGGTGGTGAAAAGCTCACCCTTTCAGTCAGCAACAGGCTCATCTATTGGTCAGGGGGCTGCTGAATGATTGATGATGTTAAAAGTCTTCTCTGGTGGGAGCAAACTGAAGAGGTTAAATGTCTTTGTGGGAATTCTATTAGCCATTCACTGATATCTGGGACTTCCGGCTGTTTTTGAAACTCATGAAGCTGGTACTCTTTTTCTCTAGCTTTAAGGCAAGTGGGGGGTTCTCCAGGTCACTTCTGGTCCTGTCTGGACAAACTTAATCTGTGCCTTCAATTTTGTCTTCAGGGGGTCTGTCTTTTCTCTTTACTGTAAACACACTGATCTTTTTCCAGTAAGCATGGCTGCATCACTCTTCTTCTGCCTGACTTCCACCTTCAGTCACCCAGATTTCCTGTCTGTCTAAGTCCTATCTTATCTCTTGTCTTTCTCTCTTACACTTTGGCCACAATCCTTTTTGCCTGTAATCTCGATTCTCTAGCTTTCTTTTAACTTTCTCACTCACCTCTCTCTGGACAATGTTTCTACTTGCTTATCTCTTTCTTTGCAAACTTTCTCTTTAGCCTTTCTTTTTTTTTCCTTTCTCTGTCTCTTTCTTATAATAAACTTTCTCTGTCTCTTTCTTATAAACTTTCTCTGTCTCCCTTATATCTTCATCTTCTCTCCTTTCTCTTTCACTGTCTATACTTTCCTCTTCTCTTTCATGTCTACACTTTCTTTTTCTCTTTCATGTTCATAGTTTAAACACCTATCTCTACACTCTTACTATACCTCACTGAAGCCTACAGCACACCAAGTTAAGGGGAACACTCTCTTCTTTTAGAACTCAGCAGAGCCTGTTTTCTAAGTCTCATAACCCCCAGAGCTGGTAACAATTACTGTTCCTCTAGAAGACCCTGGCTCAGTTATAATATTCACACTTAAGGATAGTTAACACTGGTTTTAGTTAATCTGCAACCTTCTCTGTCATGAAATTCACAGATGTACATGTAAGTAAAATTTCCATAGGCATACAATATAACCAAACAATTCAGAAAGAACTTAGAAGCAGTGTATAAGGAGATAACATCAGAGATATAGTACAGTATGTGATTTCTCAAACAAGCACAACATTGTAACTTAGAATCATTTCAACAATGGCAGAGTAAAAAAAAACACAGCTGAGGCTTGGATGTTTGCAGATGTCCATAGTTGTCTTCTCTGATCTCTATAATAAAACATTTTCCCTCAAACATGTCTTTCTCCAACCCTGGAGAAAGAGGTAAATCTTATCTGAAGCAGAGACTATAAAAAAGAAGTTTCATTCTGTTGTTAAAGATACACTGTTAACAAGCAAATGGTACTTCAGTTAGTAACAGTTCTAAGTGTAACAGCTATGTCTCCCTGTAGGTATTCTCCGCTGGCGGGCTGCACTTTCCTATAGAGCCGCTCCCTCCCCACTCAGTTCTCAGTTCTCCAGGAGGGGAAAGGTGGCTCTGGCCCCGCCCCCTGCTTGTGAGACTTAACTTTCTCACATGGGCGACTATATGATGTCCCCACTTCTTCTTATCACTCTGAGCATTACTGTCTATTCTTAAAAAGCTAGGTCCGAGAGGAGGCAATCTCAAGACCTGAAAGCCCTACCAATTCTCAGGAAGTAACAGATAGGAAGTTTGCCCCGTTGTATGCTGGGAGATGTAGTCTCCCGGCCGCTGCCATTGTGGCTTGTTGGAAAGTCTCTCTGCTCTGCCAGCCGGTGTTTCGAAAATTGCACTCTGCTCTCTCTCTCTCTCAAACCCAAAGCTGGCCTGTCTTTCTCAGCAAATCTTAACAGTGTCTTACCAGAACTGGCCCTTCGCCGCCATCCTGCACTGCAGGGCCCTCTGACTCCGCCTCCTGTTTTCAGATGGTCTCTCGCCCGACACTCTCGGTGTGTCCCGGACCTCCGACCCAGACCAGGGGCCCGAGGGTTCCTCTCCCTCTGGCCCATGCGGGGCTGGTCTCGCCGCCCCTGAGCCCAGGCTCGCACGCATGCACCCTCTTCCTGCACGCGTGAGAGGCAGCAGCACCCGAACCAGCCACGCCACAGCCCAACCCCAGACTCAAGTTACAGATCTCTCTTGTTTGTATTTTTTTCCCTTTTTTTTCTTCTGTCCTCTCACCCTACTGTCAGTCCAATGGTCTAAAGCCAAAGATAATGATGTCGTCACAGTCTGTCAGTCTGTCCCATGTCAGAACTCAACAAAAACTTACAACAAAAATGCAAACACACACAAGACTAACACAGTCAGACACACTCTCACTCTCCTGCATCTGGTTTTATAAAACCAGCCGAACACAACTTCAGATGGGAAGGATTCCACGTCTTCCCCCAGAGAAGGAGCACTCCGTCTCCTCCATTCCAAAACAGGGCAGTCTGGCTTCCCAGACTCCCTTCCACTCTTGAGGCGTCCCCCAAGAGTCACAGCTTGTGGTTCCGGATACGTCTATCCCCCACCAGTCACTAAAACCTTACGGTTTGTAGTGACAGCTGTAACACAGAAGCAGCAAAAGCTGCTTAAACTACAGAAGCAGCAAAAACTGCTGCTTAGAAACAGAAACCAAAATACAGAACCGGCAAAAGCATCGGCATCTCACTCAGACACATACCACACATATCACATACCATTCCCATTCATACAGACCTGCCTCCAAGGTCTTCGAGTGTCCTGGGTGGTCACGCAAATCCCGGACGAGCCCCCAAATGTAAGGACCCAGGAAGAGGACCCCAACTCAAGTCCCAATTAGCGCG
>NW_021624374.1:0-4257 GCF_004785775.1 Grammomys surdaster
TGCAGTGGCTCCTCTAGGATGGCTCAGGATTCAGTATCTCCACAGGAACAGACCAACTCTGTGTCTGCTCTAGCCCAAAAGCTCTTAATTAGTTTTATTTATTTATTTATTTATTTATTTATTTATTTATTTATTAGTTTTTCCTTTGTCAAAGATCAAGTGACCGTAGGTGTATGGGTTCATTTCTTGATCTTCAATTATATTCCATTGATCTTCTTGCCTGTCTCTGTTCCAATACCAGGTAGTTTTTATCACTATTGCTCTGTAGTACAGCTTGAGTTCAGGAATGGTGATTCCTCCAGAAGTTCTTTTATTGTTGAGAAAAGTTTTCACTATTCTTGGTTTTTTGTTATTCCAAATGAATTTGAGAATTTCCTTTTCTAACTCTGTGAAGAATTGAGTTGGGATTTTAATGGGAATTGCATTGAATCTGTACATTGCTTTTGGCAAGATGGTCATTTTTATTATATTAATCCTGCCAATCCATGAGCATGGGAGATCTTTCCATCTTCTGAGATCTTCTTCGATTTCTTTCTTCAGGGACTTGAAGTTGTTGTCATACATGTCTTTCACTTGCTTGGTTAGATTCACACCAAGGTATTTCATATTATTTGCAACTATTGTGAAGTGTATCATTTCCCTAATTTCTTTTTCAGTCTGTTTATCTTTCAAGTAGAGGAAGGCTACTGATTTGTTTGAGTTGATTTTATAACCAGCCACTTTGCTGAACTTGTTTATCAGGTTTAGGAGTTCTCTGGTGGAAGTTTTGGGATCACTTAAGTATACTATCATATCATCTGCAAATAGTGATATTTTGACTTCTTCCTTTCCTATTTGTATCCATTTGACTTCTTTTTGTTGTCTAATTGCTCTGGCTAAGACTTCCAGTACTATATTGAATAGGTAGGGGGAGAGTGGGCAACCTTGTCTAGTCCCTGATCTTTGTGGGATTGCTTCAAGTTTCTCCCCATTTAGCTTGCTGTTGGCTACTGGTTTGCTGTAAATTGTTTTTACTATGTTTACGTAGGGGCCTTGAATTCCTGATCTTTCCAAGACTTTTATCATGAAGGGATGTTGAATTTTGTCAATTACTTTCTCAGCATCTAGTGAGATGATCATGTGGTGTTCTTCTTTGAGCTTTTTTATATAGTGGATTACATTGATGGATTTCTGAATAGTGAACCATCCCTGCATTCCTGGAATAAAACCTACTTGATCATGATGGATGATTGTTTTGATGTGTTCTTGGTTTCGGTTTGCTAGAATTTTATTGAGTATTTTTGCATCAATGTTCATAAGGGAGATTGGTCTGAAGTTCTCTTTCTTTGTCGGGTCTTTGTGGGGTTTGGGTATGAGTGTAATTCATAGAACGAATTGGGTAGTGTCCCTTCTGTTTCTATTTGTGGAATATTTTGAAGAGTATTGGTATTAGGTATTCTTTGCAGGTCTGATAGAATTCTGCAATAAAACCATCTGGTCCTGGGCTTTTTTTAGTGGGGATACTTTTAATGACTGCTACTATTTCCTTAGGAGTTATGGGACTGTTTAGCTGTTTTATCTGCTCCTGATTTAACTTTGGTACCTGGTATTTGTCTAGGAAGTTGTCCATTTCATCCAGGTTTTCCAGTTTTGTTGAGTATAGGACTTTGTAGTAGGGTCTGATGATTTTTTTAATTTCTTCAGTTTCTGTTGTTATGACTCCCTTTTCAGTTCTGATTTTATTAATTTGGATACTGTCTCTGTGCCCTCTGATTAATCTGGCTAAGGGTTTATCTATCTTGTTGATTTTCTCAAAGAACCAGCTCCTGGTTTTGTTAATGTTTTGTATTGTTCTTTCTGTTTCTATTTGTTTCTTTGATTTCAGCCCTGAGTTTGATTATTTCATGCCTTCTACTCCTTTTGGGTGTATTTGCTTCTTTTTGTTTTAGAGCTTTTAGATGTGCAGTCAAGTTATTAGTGTGTGCTCTCTCCAGTTTCTTTTTGTAGGCTCTTAGAGCTATGAGTTTTCCTCTTAGCACTGCCTTTATGGAGTCCCACAAGTTTTGGTATGATTTGTGCTCATATCATTGAATTCTAAAATGGCTTTTATTCCTTTCTTTATTTCTTCCTTGATCAAGTCATCATTGAGTAGAGAGTTGTTCAGTTTCCATGTGAATGTGGGTTTTCCATTGGTTTTGTCATTATTAAAGACCAGCCTTAGTCCATGGTGATCTGATAAGATACAAGGGATTATTTCAATCTTTTTGTATCTGTAGAGGCTTGTTTCGTGACCAATTATATGGTCTATTTTGGAGAAAGTACCATGAGGTGCTGAGAAAAAGGTATATTCTTTTGTTTTAGGATGAAATGTTCTATAGATGTCTGTTAAGTCCATTTGGTTCATAACTTCTGTTAATTTCAAAGTGTTCTAGTTTAGTTTCTGTTTCCATGATCTGTCCATTGCTGAGAGTGGGGTGTAGAAATCTCCCACTATTATTGTGTGAGGTTTAATGTGTATTTTGACCTTTAGTAAAGTTTCTTTCATGTATGTAGTTGCCCTTGCTTTTGGACCATAGATATTCAGAATTGAGGGTTCACCTTGGTAGATTGTTATTTTGATGAGTATTAAGTGTCCTTCCTTATGCTTTTTGATTAATTTTGGATGAAAGTCGATTTTATTTGATATTAGAATGCTACTCCAGCTTGTTTCTTGGGACCATTGGCGTGGAAAGTTGCTTTCCATCCTTTTATTCTGAGGTAGTGTCTGTCATTGTCACTGAGGTGCGTTTCTTGTGTGCAGCAAAATTCTGGGTCTTGTTTGTGTATCCAGTCTGATAGTCTGTGCCTTTTTTGGGGGGAATTGAGTACATTAATGTTAAGAGATATTAAGAAAAAATGACTGTGGCTTCCTGTTATTATTGTTATTAGAGGTAGAATTATGTTTGTATAGCTATCTTCTTTTTGGTTAGATGGAAGATTACTTCCTTGCTTTTTCTAGGTTTTAGTTTCTCTCCTTGTGTTGGCGTTTTCCATCAAATATCCTTTGAAGTGCTGGGTTTGTGGGAAGATATTGTGCAAACTTGGTTTTGTCATGGAATATCTTGGTTTCACCATCTATAGTGATTGAGAGTTTTGCTGGATATAGTAGTCTGGGCTGGCATTTGTGTTCTCTTAGGGTCTGTATGATGTCAGTGCAGGCTCTTCTGGCTTTTATAGTCTCTGGTGAGAAGTCTGGTGTAATTCTTATATGTCTGCCTTTATATGTTACTTGACCTTTTTCCCTTACTGCTTTTAGTATTTTTCTTTGTTTTGTGCATTTGATGTTTTGATTATTATGTGACAGGAGGTATTTCTTTTCTGGTCTAGTCTATTTGGTGATCTGTAGGCTTCTTGTATGTTATGAGCATCTTGTTCTTTAGGTTTGGGAAGTTTTCCTCAATAATTTTGTTGAAGATATTTACTGGCCCTTTACGTTGGGAATCTTCATTCTCATCTATACCTATTATCCTTAGGTTTGTTCTTCTCATTGTGTCCTGGATTTCCTGAATGGTTTGGGTTAGGAGTTTTTTGCATTTTGCATTTTCTTTGACAACTGTGTCAATATTTTCCACTGTATCTTCTGCATTTGAGATTCTCTCTTCTATCTCTTGTATTCGGTTGGTGATGTTTGCGTCTATGACTCCTGATCTGTTTCTTAGGTTTTCTATCTCTATGTTTGTCTCCCTCTGAGATTTCTTTATTGTTTCTATTTTCATTTTCAGATCCTGAATGTTTCTGTTTAATTCCTTCTTTGTGTTTTCTTTCAGTTCTTTAAGGGATATCTGTGATTCCTCTTTAAGGGCTTCTATCTGTTTACTTGTACTCTCCTGTATTTCTTTAAGGGAGTTACTTAATTCCTTCTTATAATCCTCTATCATCATCATGAGAAGTGATTTTAATTCTGAATCCTGCTTTTCTGGTGTGATGGGGTGTCCAGTGCTTTCTATATTTGGAGAACTGGGTACTGATGATGCCAAGTAACTTTGGTTTCTGTTGCTTCTGTTCTTGTGCTTGCATTTCGCCATCTGGTTAACTCTAGTGTTACCTACCCTCACTGTGTAAGACTGGAGTCTGTATTTCCAGTTATCTTGCTTGTTGCAGAGCTCCTCAGAATCCAGATGTCTCTGTGGTCTTATGCTCCTAATCTCCTGGGTGGAAGAACTCCTGGGACTCATGCCACCTCTTGGATCTGGAAATTCTTCTGCTCTGGGTGCAGTGGTTCCTCTAGGATGGCTCAGG
>NW_021624375.1:0-2252 GCF_004785775.1 Grammomys surdaster
ACCTGTAGAAAAATCACAACAGAGAAGCGGCACCCCAGCAGGGGGATGTCTGTAAAGGGGTAGCAAGCATTAGGCTACTTGGGATCAGGTACGTCATGGTGTGTCGTTGAGATCCTAGAAAACAAAGGTGTTTGGAGAAATTTTAGTTTTAGAAGTCACCTTTGAGTCTGTTTTAGCTGGCTGTGGAAGAAAATCATATTAATTATGTAGGCAGCAACAGTTTGTCTGTAAAAGGAAACTATTTGTTAATTAATAGCTGAAAGATGTTGATCAGCTTCTTGATTTAACCTGTGGAAGTAAATTTAGATGACTTTCATATCTTGAAGAAATTTTAAAAGTTGAAAAAAAATTGTTGAGAATATATCATGAGTGAAAAGGAGACATTTAAACAAAAGCAAAAAATTTTGGGTTGAAAAGCACAAACACTGTTGTTCTAGGCATTCCTGTTAGGGGAAAAGGCATTAATGGTAGATTTAGAAGTAGTGGAGGAAAGGCCTGTTTTGCCATGTGGTGGTTTGGGTTACCACCTGGATGTTCTAGCAGAGAGGCCAAGGAATTCTCCCTGTTGTTTTTCTTAGAGAAAAGAAAGGCTAACTTTGAAGAAAAGTTTAAAGCGGAAAAACATAGAAGTTTGGGAACAGAGTCAGAAGGAGTGAAAGGCTGTGTTTGACTGAGCTACGGCAGAGAGACACCTAGAGGTTGAGAAAGAAATTGTAAGTTAGACAAAGGCGAAGGGGCGCAGATGGAGTCTCAGACTCTCTCTGCTAACAGGCAAACCAGCTGGGTGATGGCTGGCCGCAAATGACTTAGAAGGGGACTAGTGGGGAAGGGACAAACAGAGAGCCAGCTCTGTTTTACAGGCAAGTCAGCTGGGTTGTAACCAGCCGGCTGCAAATGGCGGGGAGTGGGGGAATTTTAGCGCGAAAAGTTAACCCCTGGGGGAGGGGCAAACCTCTTGGCAGGCAGAGCGCGGGAGATTTCTTGGAGGGAGGGGTAAAGAATGGCGATTAAGGGGTCTCCGCCATTTTGTAGCGAACACGTGGAGAAGAGGGAGAGAGATCTAGTCTTTTGAGTCAGGCAGGAGCTAGTGGTAGCTAAGATTTAGAGAAAACGTTGGCCTGAAACACGTGGAGAGAGAAAGAGGGAGAAAGGATATAGAGAGCCGTCTAGTCTTAGGGACTAGGCTGGAGTTACTCACGGTTCCATGGAGAGGGTCTTGGCGGACGCCAGCGGGGGATACTCTTGGAGCTGGCTTTGTCCGGATCCTCTACCACCTGTAGGGAACGATGTAGGCCCATGCGTGGGCACGCGCGGGCGTGAATCTCTGTTGTGTTGTGTGTCCGTGTGTCTGCCATGACACGGGATCTTGGCTGAGTTTATTCCCTGCGACACCAGGCGAGCGCGGCGAGGCCCCGCCCAGCATGGGGAATTTTCACTCAGGTTTCACGGGGATGCAGAGCTCTTGGGGCACGTGGGCTCACGTCGGACAACCCACTGCCAAGAAAATGAAAGGGGTTGGGGATCCCCTGTGCTCTGGGGCAGCCAGGGACCGATTGGTCTCAAGCCCTTGGCTCGGAGGGCTGAGACGGGGGGCATGTGGGCTCACGTCGGACAGCCCACAGCCGAGAAGAGGGATAGGGGAAGAAGAAAGAGGCCCTAGCAGCACCCGTGGGAGAGACTGTACTTGCTTAGCAGACTCGGCGGCCTGGCCAGCTTGTTTGAAGATGTGGGTCCTCGTGGCTGGAACGCAGAGATCTTCTGAGTGAGCGATTAAGCAGCTGTAGCTTTAGTCAGCATGGGAGAAGCGCAGAATCTTCACTGAGTCGATTTCTCACAGCACCGGACAAGGCGGCGGGAAGCTCGGCTGCGTTCTGTAGCAGACTGGGGTGGCCCAGTCCTTGAAGTCTGTGGGTGTCTGTGCTCCACGTTGGATGCGCCAAATGTGGTAAAAATTTAAAAAAGGCCGCCACAGCGGCGCAAGCCCGCCGCCGTGGCGGGTCCCCACATCAGGGAAGAAGATCCTACGGTTCCAGCGGCCTGAGGGCCTTGGCGGCGGCGGGCCCCAGTAACACGAGGAAGTCCTTGGTTCCAAAAAGGTTTATTGACATGATGGATAATAGATGGATCTAGGCGTACCCCCCAAAAACTCAGGGCCGTCCCGAGTTATATAGGGAGGGAGAAAGGGGGAGGATTAGGGGAGGATCTGGGGGAGGAATGTTTAATTTGCTCTGCCCTCTGGCCTTCATTAGTAT
>NW_021624376.1:0-2731 GCF_004785775.1 Grammomys surdaster
CCAGGATACCCTTATGCAGTCCCACATCTCCTCCCTTTACTTTTTTTTTTTTTAAAAAAGGGGGGTCACTGTGAAAATTTTGGATGAGGAAGTCGAAAGTAGGCCAGAGGTATTAGCATAATTATGTCACAGGGTAAAGGGGAGCAGGGTGGGGGGTAGGGAAGGTAAGGGATCATTGAATCAATTGAATTTATGTGTTACAGTTTGAGGGTAGTAATATCTGACTAATCTAGATAGACATTACGTTTTCCTCACTAACATGTAACTTTAGTTATTTGACTTTGGCAAAAGAGTTCATTTGTAGCTGGAAGGTCTGAATCTGTCCACAGGACTCAGCATCTCTGGATCTTGGCATGTGTCTCTGGATCTCAGCATGTCTCTGGAATCTGTAGTCAGGAGGTGTGGCTGTAAGAAGACAGCATGGCATCCTAGGCAGGTTCCAGGAGGCTCTATAAGTCTCTGTTGGACTTGTGGGAGCACCTGTAGAAAAATCACAACAGAGAAGCGGCACCCCAGCAGGGGGATGTCTGTAAAGGGGTAGCAAGCATTAGGCTACTTGGGATCAGGTACGTCATGGTGTGTCGTTGAGATCCTGGAAAGCAAAGGTGTTTGAAGAAATTTTAGTTTTAGAAGTCACCTTTGAGTCTGTTTTAGTTGACTGTGGGAGAAAATCATATTAATTATGTAGGCAGCAACAGTTTGTCTGTAAAAGGAAACTAGTTGTTAATTAATAGCTGAAAGATGTTGATCAGCTTCTTGATTTAACCTGTGGAAGTAAATTTAGATGACTTTCCCACCTTGAAGAAATTTTAAAGTTGAAAAAAATTTTTTGAGAATATATCATGAGTGAAAAGGAGACATTTAAACAAAAAGCAAAAAATTTTGGGTTGAAAAGCACAAACACTGTTGTTCTAGGCATTCCTGTTAGAGGAAAAGGCATTAATGGCAGAGTTAGAAGTAGCGGAGGAAAGGCCTGTTTTGCCATGTGGTGGTTTGGGTTACCACCTGGATGTTCTAGCAGAGAGGCCAAGGAATTCCCCCTGTTGTTTTTCTTAGAGAAAAGAAAGGCTAACTTTGAAGAAAAGTTTAAAGCGAAAAACATAGAAGTTTGGTAACAGAGTCAGAAGGAGTGAAAGGCTGTGTGAGACTGAGCTACGGCAGAGAGACACCTAGAGGCTGAGAAAGAAATTGTAAGTTAGACAAAGGTGAAGGGGCGCAGATGGAGTCTCAGACTCTCTGCTAACAGGCAAACCAGCTGGGTGATGGCTGGCTGCAAATGACTTAGAAGGGGACTAGTGGGGAAGGGACAAACAGAGAGCCAGCTCTGTTTTACAGGCAAGTCAGCTGGGGTATAACCAGCCGGCCGCAAATGGCGGGGAGTGGAGGAATTTTAGCGCGAAAAGTTAACCCCTGGGGGAGGGGCAAACCTCTTGGCAGGCAGAGCGCGGGAGATTTCTTGGGGGGAGGGGTAAAGAATGGCGATTAAGGGGTCTCTGCCATTTTGTAGCGAACACGTGGAGAAGAGGGAGAGAGATCTAGTCTTTTGAGTCAGGCAGGAGCTAGTGGTAGCTAAGATTTAGAGAAAACGTTGGCCCGAAACATGTGGAGAGAGAAAGAGGGAGAAAGGATAGAGAGAGCCATCTAGTCTTAGGGACTAGGCTGGAGTTACTCACAGTTTCATGGAGAGGGTCTTGGCGGACGCCAGCGGGGGATACTCTTGGAGCTGGCTTTGTCCGGATCCTCTACCACCTGTAGGGAACGATGTAGGCCCATGCGTGGGCACGCGCGGGCGTGAATCTCTGTTGTGTTGTGTGTCCGTGTGTCTGTCGTGACACGGGATCTTGGCTGAGTTTATTCCCTGCGACACCAGGCGAGCGCGGCGGGGCCCCGCCCAGCATGGGGAATTTTCACTCAGGTTCCACTGGGATGCAGAGCTCTTGGGGCACGTGGGCTCACGTCGGACAACCCACTGCCAAGAAAATGAAAGGGGTTGGGGATCCCCTGTGCTCTGGGGCAGCCAGGGACCGATTGGTCTCAAGCCCTTGGCTCGGAGGGCTGAGACGGGGGGCATGTGGGCTCACGTCGGACAGCCCACAGCCGAGAAGAGGGATAGGGGAAGAAGAAAGAGGCCCTTGCAGCACCCGTGGGAGAGACTGTACTTGCTTAGCAGACTCGGTGGCCTGGCCAGCTTGTTTGGAGATGTGGGTCTTCGTGGCTGGAACGCAGAGATCTTCTAAGTGAGAGATTAAGCAGCTGTAGCTTTAGTCAGCATGGGAGAAGCGCAGAATCTTCACTGAGTCGATTTCTCACAGCACTGGACAAGGCGGCGGGAAGCTCGGCTGCGTTCTGTAGCAGACTGGGGTGGCCCAGTCCTTGAAGTCCATGGGTGTCTGTGCTCCACGTTGGATGCGCCAAATGTGGGGAAAATTTAAAAAAGGCCGCCACAGCGGCTCAAGCCCGCCGCCGCCGTGGCGGGTCCCCACATCAGGGAGGGAGATCCTACAGTTCCAGCGGCCTGAGGGCCTTGGCGGCGGCAGGCCCCAGTAACACGAGGAAGTCCTTGGTTCCAAAAAGGTTTATTGACATGACGGATAATAGATGGATCTAGGCGTATCCCCCAAAAACTCAGGGCCGTCCCGAGTTATATAGGGAGGGAGAAAGGGGGAGGATTAGGGGAGGATCTGGGGGGAGGAATGTTTAATTTGCTCTGCCCTCTGGCCTTCATTAGTAT
>NW_021624377.1:0-3063 GCF_004785775.1 Grammomys surdaster
GGAAAGGTAGGGGGTGAGGGTAAGGGCGAGGGTCCCGGCTTCTGGCATCTCCCCCTTCTCTGTTTAGTAGAGAAGGCGTCTTATGATCAATCCCAACTATGTGAATTTTGAATTTGGAAGTCTAATTATGGGGGGTCTTAGATGAGTTCACAACCCCAATACATGGATGTGAGATGAGTCACATCGATGGTCGAAGGCTTCAGGCTGTCGATGATGGGCAACATCAAGGGACCTCGAGGTGGGTGAAAGGAGGGTGAGCGCCCTGTCTTAGGCCATGTAGGCTGCACCCACTCCCAGCACCACGCACTCCTTTTCGGCTGCATTGGGTGGGCCCCTGGGAAGTGGACCTACAATAATCCCGTCATTGGGCTAACTCACAGCCATCCTAGTCTCTTGTAAATGTTCACATTACCAGCCATTTGTCAGTTTGGGGTGTAACATTGTCATAAAGGAAGGCTCCCCAGTGTTAGTGGCCACATCAAGGGCGGCCTTGGTTTAGGGAAAAGCCAATTTTTGTTGGGGTGATCAAGAGGCCAAGCTCTCTAGCGAGAGAAACGAGGGCAAAGCCAGGCATACCAGGAACCCTTCTGGAGGGCGTGGAAGTCTAGGGGTCGACCATAGGGTGAGGCAGGGGAGCTGGCAGCTGTGTCAGTCTCCTGCGGAGTCACTTCTGGATCTTCTTCAATTTTCAGCTGATGGTAATGAACTTCAACCGTCTTCTTAATGGCAGAATCAACCTGGTTCTTAACAAAACTTGTGAGACGATTAAAGGCCCAGGGGCCAAACGAAAGAAGCAAAAGAATACCAACAAAGGGTCCTAATATACTAGGCAACAGGGTGGTAAGCCAAGGATCTACCCTGAGGGCATTGTTTAGCAAAATGACCCAATTGACCACATCTGAAACAGGTGGTTCCAGTTGTCCCACCACTAGTGGCCGCTCCCACAGCCAAATTAATGGCTTGTGAAACTTTTTGAGCAAAGGGATCCACATCCTTACAAATACGAATCATCTCATCCAAATCTTTATTTTTATATTTTCCTCGAAGGGCAGCCCTACAGGCAGAGTTAGCATTCTCGTAAGCAAGCTGTTGGAGAAGCTTATTCTCTCCCTGGCCAGGTCCCAAAGACCTCTCAGCTGCCTCCAGGAGGCGAGCAACAAACTCTGAAAACTCTTCTTGATTGCCTTGAGTGATCTTAGTCAGGGGAGAAAGAACTGAGCCCTTCATGGGAATGGCTCTCCAAGCACTCATGGCTGCCGAGGAAGATTGAGCCAAAAGGCCCAAAGAAAATTTTTGTTGTATTTGGTTAGAGGCATATTTTCCTCGACCTAGAAGCTTATCAAGTGTCCATTTGTTAGAAGGTGAGCGTGTGCTTGAGAGATTGGCTTGTGCCTGAGATCGGCAGCGATCAGCCCAATCTGCCTGCCAAGAAAGGAACTGGCCCCGAGTCAAAACGGACTGGGCTACAGTGAGCCATTCATTAGGAGTTAAATACCCACCCCCGCCAAGACTCTCAAGAAGGGAAAGAGTAAAGGGGGCGTTAGGGCCATAATTCCTAACGGCAAAATTCAGCTTTTCAAGATGTTTAAAACGGAGTTTTTTGAAAACTGTGAGATCACTTGTAGAATCATCCTGATCACTTTCATTTTCAATGTCTGAATTGGGCTCGTTCTCAGAGGAATCAGCCTCAGTCTCGGACTGGAGGCGGGGGGTCCGAGAGGGCTTGCAGGAGGGACGAGAAGAAGAAGCAGGAGCAAGATGAGAAGGTGGGGGTACGGTGGGCGTAGAGGAGGGGGAGGGCCGCCGGGCTCCACCCGACCATGTAGCAGGGGGAAGCGGTGGGGTTTGTTGAGACTCCAAATCAGAAACTGCGGCTGCAGGTGTCTGTGAAGAAGGAACCTGGGATCGGGTTACAGGAAAGGCTAAATGCAGGGAATCTTGTGAGGGAACGGAGGAAGAACAAAGGACCTTAAGATGGGAAATTTGTTTTTGAAGGCGGAGAATGTCCGTCAATTCACGAACTTGAAAGGAGAGGCGATCTCGCATATCAGAAAGAGAATTAGGCAAAGTGGCAGGGAAAGTTAAAAAGGCAGGCATGGAAGAAGGAGCAGAAGGTGCCATAGGAGGAGACCAGTCAGGGCTGTATTTTTCAAGGATGACTGCATCACCGGATTCCAGAGGCTGTGGCTCGGAGAGAGCAGCCGGGGGAGTCTGTCGAGAGAGCGGCAGAGAAGAAGAAAAATGACGTTTAGCAGCAGGGCATGGAGAGGCAGACTTCTGCAATACAGGATTGCAAATGTGAGTGGGGGAGGAAGTCTGTGAATCAGAAACTGCTGAAGAATTATGAGATGGAGGCTGAGAGACCTGTGGAGAGGAATCAGAAGAAGATAAATCTGGATAGAGGCGAGGCGGATCAGAAGGAGGGGAAACCTGTTCAGGGGGAATATCTATGAGAGTAAAAGAAACAGAAGCCTGAGACGGAGGCCTAGAGGGCTGACGAGATGGGCAGGTAGAATTAAGCCGAGATTGTGACAAGCAAAATTCAGCAACAGACAAAAGTTGTCGTTTCCCTGTATCTTTATCTGCATCTTCAATAATATCTCTAATAATACCCCAAAAGGAAAAAATTGTTGCAGAAACAGTTGCATCACCTTCCGTTTTAATTTTCTCATTTAATTCACGACCTACCTTCTGCCATTTCTTGGGATGGATGGTAGGACCATCAATCATAAACCAAGGGCACTTCTCATCAATAAAAATAAAAAAACTTATAAGATCCTTTTTCTTAACCCTTATTCCTCTCTCTCTGAGTGCATGTTTGAGGTCCTGTATGAAGGCCACCTCCTTAGATAATGAATGGCCCATTCTTATGGGACGGAATGAAAATGAAACTTACCCGAGGACGACAGGTCGCGGGCGACGATCTCTGTCTCACTCAATCTTGATATCGTGGCCACTTCTCAATGAGGGTCCGTCCGGAGGGATCCGTGCCTCGAGCCCCACGTCTGGGCGCCACTTGACCCGACCGGCGGGTCCTAGTTATTCGTGGGGGCGAGGAGGACC
>NW_021624378.1:0-10533 GCF_004785775.1 Grammomys surdaster
TAGCCATTGCACTTCGACTGCGACACTCCTCCAGCCCCTCTGTCTGGAATTGCTTTCAGCCTGGATTTTGTTCTGAATCTAAACCTGTGGTTTTCCCCAACTATAGTGAAGGTACTTTGCCATATTCCTATAATCTATATGGTGCACATGCCGGAAAGACCGAGTGTAATTTCCTAAAATGTAATGAGCCATTGAGTTCAGGACAAGGCCTTATTTGCCCTGAATCATCCGGGGCCTTGTTTCCACTTTGTGATTCCAGTGAGCCGACTTCCCACACAGAACCTCTAACACCGGTGAGTTCCATTCAAACCTTTTCTTCTTTCTCTCTTCCTGAACTACACAACTGTCTATATTTACATAGTAATACAACACATTTTCAGGTCTTGTGAGTCCTCTTCGAAAAGCTAGTTTGGCTCAGAAAGTTCTGTTTCAATAGAGTTGGGTGAATTATGATAAAAAATAAGTTTCAGGAAAGAAATTAAAGGTTACAGATTTACAACGTAGAGCATTATCCAAACAGTACTGACAGTGTGTGCTGTTAGCTCCACAACAAAACAAGTGCACAGTTTTTAAACGTGATTGAAATTTACCTGTTGATTTTCACTTTTTTGGGACAGAGTCTTGCTATGTAGTATATAGGGTGACCTTGTTACATGACTCACAGGGTATCCCAGGCTGCACTGGAAATTTATACTATGTGGCAGAAGCCAGCCTAGAACTGGAGATCTTCCTGTCTCAGCCTCCTGGATGCTGGATTACAGGTCTGGATTACATAGGCAAGCATTAAATTGAGTGCTTAATTTGCTGAGCCATGGTGGCCCATGCCTTTAATTCCAGCACTCAGGAGACAGAGGCAGGCCTCAGAGTTGGAAGTCAGCCTGGTATATAGAGCAAGTTCCAGGACAACCAGGGTTGCACAGAGAAAACTGCATGAAACTACTCATTGGCCTCTTCATTGATTTCATTAATGGATTCCTTTCTTGTGTTTATTCCTCATGGTTAGCTTCTTATAGTTACCTAACAGATTAGTGACTTTGATTATTCTAAAAATACATGAAAACTTCCTTGTGTATTTGTGGAATGAAAGAGATTTGCTGAGTTCTTCAGACTCAACTAAGTCCTATCAGCTTTCAGGACAGTGAAATCCTGAAAGAAAGGAAAAACTGGGGCTGGGACACAGTGGTAGAGCCCTACTCACATGATGCTCTGGGTCTTGGGTTTAATGTCCAGCACACACAGAAGGGGAGGCTGAGGGAAAGAAAAGAAGATGCTATCACGCCCATTTCATTTGTTCTGGTTCTTTTTTATTTTTGTATGTGCATGAGTGTTTTGTTCGAATAATGTCTGAACACCACTTTCATGCCCAGTTCCTGAAGAGGCCAAAAAAGGAAGAGTGTTGGATCCCACGGGGCTGGAGTTATAGATTGATGTGACGACCCCACATAGAGTAGAAATTGTAGAGTGTGGAAATTGAACACAGGTCCTCTGGAAGATCAGTCAGTGCTCTTAACTGCTGAGCCATTTCTTCAGCTCCCGCTCTGGTTCTTGACATATAATCTTTGAAGAAGAAGGGATGCGGGGGAAAACACTGGATTCTTCTTATAATTTGAAGCCACAAAGGTTTCCCAACCATCCTTGAAGTGGGGGATTCTGAGTTATTGCCTCATGTGGCAAAAGCTACTAGTCAGGTATGCATACAAAACTACCATTTTATACTATGTCTTTGCTTTGTTTCCTCTGACAGTAAAACATAGTAAATGACATCTTTAAAAACAGGCTTCTTCTTTACACAACACCACTTGATGTTTACCTCTTAGTAGTAAACATTTGTTCTATATTTTGTGCTCTTTTCTGTAAATTATTACTTAAGTTTAAATGAGCTTTAGAATAAGAGGTGTATGACTATTTTAAAAATCACATGATGTCTTGCCTCTTTTCTTCTTGTCCTGGAAATTGAGCTCGTAATCTCATGCCTGCTAGGCTTGTCTACTAAGCCACGTCCCTGCCCTTGAATGTCTGAGGCTGATGATGTAGCTCAGTGGTAGAACTCTTGCCTAGAATTCTGAGGTTCCAGGTTCCATTTCCAGTATCTCTCCTCTCCTTTCCTCATCTCCTCTCTCTCTCTTTCTCTCTTTCTCTCTCGATGAAAGGATTGAAATGAAAAAAATTCTGAATATTAACTTTTATTTTCCCAATACTTGTACATGCATCATGTATTCACGCCAAAAGCTAACCCCTTTGTGAATTCATGGGAAAGTTTACATAGTTGCATGAATAAGAAATTTGAAACCGGAATCCTGTCTGACATGGTGGCTGCTCACTTTTTTCCCAACACTTGGAAGACAAAGGCAGGAAGGACCTCTCAGAGTTCCAGGACAGCCAGGGCTACAGAGTGAGACCCATTCTTTAAACACACACACACACACACACTGTTGAGATTTTAACATTAATAGATAAGGTAAGAAAATGTATAAAAACTGTCTAAGTAGAATTATGTATATAACACAAAAATTTTAAAGAAACAATGAACTTTATCATTAAAACGGATAAATCTTATGTCTTATGTGGATAATCCATCTATATATTCATTCAGTTTAATTATGAGCCATGCTTGGCGGTATATGTCTTTAATTCCATCACTCTGGAGGCATAGACAGAATGATCTCTGTGAATTTGAGACCACTCTTGTCTATTTAGCAGTTCCAGGCCAGCCTACATAATGAGGCCCTTCCAGGAAAAAAAATGAAATTAACATAATTATGAAATGAACACATATATCATAAAGTATAATGAAAATATGAATGTTATATAACCTTCACACGAAAGTTATTTCTAAAAGTTGTAAAGATATATGCAAAATGAAGCACCATAAAAATGAAATTATAACGATTTGTGTATATCTAGAGAGAGTGTGTGTGTGTAACCCCAAATTTAAAGTGAGTTGGGCTAAGATTAAGCCAAAACAGTTTGGAAAGTTAATACAGAAATATCATTTACAACTCAGATATCAGAAAATTGCTTTTGAAGTACGAATGCAAGAAAATGCTTAGATAATCTAAAATCACAATAATCGGAGAGTACTAGTTTCTTTATCAATCATCTATAATCAGATATTTCAGGGGAGCACACGAGCAGAACCAAGTGCTCTAGAGGCTGAGGCAGGAGCGTTGCTTGAATACAAGCCTTCAAGACCAGCCTGACCGACTCCATTTTTGTAAGACACTTTCTCAAAAAGATAAAAGATGAAAGGGGAGAAGAAGGGGTGAAAAAAGAAAGAAAGGAAGGAAGGAAGGAAAAGGGGAGGAGATGAGAAGGGAGAGAGAAGAGGGTAAAGAAAGGAAGAGAAACGGATAGAGGGAAGGAGGGGAGTGTGATGTCTCAGACGGTGTAGTAACAATTTAGGACTCTGAGCGCCGCTGTTCACCAACTGAAAGAAAAACTCCCGGATCCATCCGGATTTTCCTGTCAGCACCTACACAAAGCCTTGCACATCCTACAAACTGGCTCCCGGACTATAGCAAAACTCAACCTTCTAATTTGGACCACTCTGACTTTCTCCTGAGGAGTAAGTATCATCTGACAGTTGGAGAAAGAAAAGAAGAGCCTAAGGAGTCATCGAGCAGAGAGAACATTCTGAGAAAATTCCGTAGCAAAAGCAACAATGGCTGCCCCGACCAGTCGCCCGCACTGCAGAAGACTGGTCCTCTTGTGTGTGCTGCTGGGGATGCTGTGGGAGGCCAGAGCCGGGCAGATCCGCTATTCCGTGCCAGAAGAGACAGAAAAGGGCTATATAGTGGGAAACATCTCTAAGGACCTGGGGCTGGAGACCCGCGAGCTGGCGGAGCGCGGAGTTCGCATCATCACCAAAGGTAAGACCCCGCTTTTCTCTCTGAGCCTGCGGAGCGGTTGTTTGGTCACCGCGGGCAGGATAGATCGGGAGGAACTGTGCGCTCAGAGCGCACCTTGTCTCCTAAGCTTTAAAGTCCTAGTTGAAGACAGAGTGAAACTTTATGGGGTGGAAGTAGAAGTGATTGATATCAATGACAATGCGCCAAAATTTGAGGACCAAAATTTGATTGTAAAGATCAGTGAAATCGCTGCCCCTGGAGCAAGGTATCGACTCCCAGAAGCGGTTGACCCAGATGTGGGCATAAACTCCCTCCAGAGTTACCAACTCAGCCCCAACCGGCACTTCTCTCTCCACCTGCAAACCGGAGACGACGGAACTATAAACCCAGAGCTGGTGCTGGAGCGCATCCTGGACCGAGAGGAAGAGCCCTCACACCACCTGGTCCTCACCGCCACAGATGGTGGCGACCCGCGCCGCTCCAGCACAGCGCTCATCCAGGTCACAGTGTTGGATACCAATGACAATGCCCCTGTTTTTGACCAACCTGTTTACCGTGTGAAAGTCCTTGAGAACGTGGCCCCGGGCACCCTGCTGCTTACAGTGAGAGCTAGCGACCCGGATGAGGGTGCCAATGGGAAGGTGACATACAAGTTCCGGAAAATTAATGAAAAACAATCACTATTATTCCATCTTCATGAAAACACGGGGGAAATGACAGTAGCGAAAAATCTGGACTATGAAGAATGTTCATTGTATGAAATGGAAATACAGGCTGAAGATGGTGGGGGACTGAAAGGGTGGACCAAAGTGGTAGTTATGGTAGAAGATGTAAACGACAATCGACCAGAAGTGACCATTACATCTCTGTTTAGCCCAGTAAGGGAAGATGCTCCCCCAGGGACAGTAATCGTCCTTTTTAACGCTCATGACCAAGATTCTGGAAGGAATGGGCAAGTTGTCTGTTCCATCCAGGAGGACCCATCTTTTAAGTTAGAAAACTCAGTAGACGATTACTATAGGTTGTTGACAGCCCAGATTCTTGATCGAGAAAAGGCTTCTGAGTATAACATCACAGTGACAGCAACAGACAGGGGAACCCCATCCATGTCCACAGAAGTTCACATCACCCTGTATGTGGCTGACATCAATGACAATCCGCCTGCTTTCTCTCAAACCTCCTACTCAGTCTATCTCCCCGAAAACAACCCCAGAGGCACCTCCATCTTCTCAGTTAGTGCCCACGACCCTGACGAAAATGAGAATGCTAAGGTTACTTATTCCTTGGTGGAAAATACCATCCAGGGGGCACCACTCTCCTCCTACGTCTCCATTAATTCTGATACTGGCGTGCTCTATGCTCTACAATCCTTTGACTATGAGCAGTTTCGAAACCTGCAAATGCAGGTGAAGGCAAGTGACAATGGGCATCCACCACTCAGCAGCAATGTGTCCCTGTCTGTGTTCCTATTGGATCAGAATGACAATGCTCCCAAGATCCTGTATCCCTCCCACCCAACTGATGGCTCCACTGGTGTGGAGCTGGCTCCCCGCTCAGCAGAGGCTGGGTATCTGGTGACCAAGGTGGTAGCAGTGGACAAAGACTCTGGACAGAATGCTTGGTTGTCTTACCGTCTGCTCAAGGCTAGTGAGCCAGGACTTTTCACAGTGGGGCTACGCTCAGGTGAAGTACGCACAGCTCGGGCCCTTCTAGAGAGAGATACACTCAAGCAAAGCCTTGTGGTAGCTGTACAGGACCATGGCCAGCCCCCTCTTTCAGCTACCATCACTCTGACGGTGGCTGTGGCAGACAGCATCCCTGACATCCTGGCTGACTTGAGCAGTATCAACACTCCTGCAGACCCTGATTCTGACATTACTCTCTACCTGGTGGTGGCAGTTGCTGTGGTCTCCTGTGTCTTCCTACTCTTTGTACTGGTGCTGCTGGCACTTAGGCTACGGCGCTGGCATGCTTCGCACCTGCTGCAGGATGCAATGGGTAGATCCACTGCGGTGCCAACATCACATATTGTGGGTGTGCATGGCGTTCAGACTTTCCTACAAACCTATTCTGAAGAGTTTTCCCTGACACCTGACTCTGGGAAGAGCCACCTAATCTTCCCCCAGCCCAACTATGCAGACACACTCATCAGCCAGGAGAGCTGTGGGAAAAGTGAACCTCTGTGCAGTTCAGTTGAGTCCAAATTTCCAATTGATGACACTCCTTTGGTTCCTGTGAGTTCTGGGGGTTTTTTCTTTATTAAGTATGACAATTCACTCTTAGTCTTGTTAAGCTGATATTTACATATTTGTAACCACTCAAGTTTTCATTGAGTCTAAGCTTCACCCACAACATCTAGAAGGTTTATTGAATAGCCAGAAAGCTCAATGTACAGTAAGCTAGACACCACTGAGATGACTTTCACTTTCTTATTGTGAAACTCCTGTGGATCGGGGCAATCCTCATTGTCCTGCATGGAGAGGGCTGTTCGGATAGAGATAGAATGCCTTGGTTGGTTACAGTAGTTCTCTACAATCTCTACAGCTGCAGTTCTTTTCCTGACATGAATCAATCATTATTCTCAATGCCCTCGTTGTAGCTCTTGCTCCTAGAACAGTTTCTAGAGTGATACTTTTGTAGGGTTGAACCAAAAAGTTCCCCTTTCTTAGGGGAACAACTGGAAACCCACAGTCTCTGCCTCCATATTTCCGTTTCTATGAACTATTGCTTTCCCAGACTGAGGAGGAGTCGAGCTTCAGCTATCATTCCCAAACCCCAGCAAAGCTTTCTGGTTTTCTTTTAATGGTGAAAATTGTGATATCCATTATGATGATAGCATTAAAGGCTTGGGTTTCCTAATGCTGTAGTATCAAGCTATGAAAATTAGTTTGACACTCTTCTTTCAAGTGTAAGCTTGCTCAAGAGAAGTTGCTAATATGGGGAATCAGAATTTTGGCTCCAGCTCAATTCTCCAATCTCTGGGAATGGAAATGAACCTGAACATGGGGTGTAAGTTAGAAATTATTCTCGGGACATGCGGGAAGAAATTCTAAGATTTTCCTGGATTTTAGCTATTAGGAAAAATAATTTATTACTGAGATTTTAAACATAATGTCAGCGTTCAAGTAACAGATGGCATGTGGAACACTTGAAAATACACCCTGGAGATGGGAGAGGTGCTCTGTGAAAAGTCATGTGTGAGACGCCAGGTTCAACCTGTGTCTGAAAAAAGAAAAGAAATGAAACTTGCAAATTTCTATTTACAGCCTGGTGTGGTGGTGCACACCTTTAATCCCAGCACTCAGGAGGCAGAGGCAGGCAGATCTCAGAGTTTGAGGCCAGCCTGTTCTACAAAGTGAGTCCAGGAAAGCCAGGGCTATGTAGAGAGACCCTGTCTAAATTTTTTTCCTATTATAAACTTACGTTGCATAGATACATTGATGACTGATGATGCTTGTATGGATGTAGAGAACTGTGTGCTTAGTATGGAGTTTAAAATGTCTAGATGTTGATATTAAGGTATATTCTGGATATATAGACATTTTAGTCTCTTCAAGCATTCTTCCAGCACTACAGGTATAACTCATGGGTAGAGAAGTTGTGCATAGCTCCTGGTTCAATCTGCAGCACCTTAGAAAAGAAGCAAAAGAACTTATTCTTTCTTACTTAAACTGATAGGAGAAAATAATTCTTTGGGGATCTTATTATTTTAATAATGACATATGGATTTTTTAAATTTTCTGAAGAGTCATATCTATTTTCAAATCATGAGTTTAAAATGCATGTTGATTTGGGAGAAAGAATAATAACATAGATACCCATGATGTATGTATCTATGATGTGGTAAGTAGATAACTACACAAAACATCACTTCTCTTTTCAATGATTATTAACATATTAATTATGACATTTCCACACGTGTGTGTAATGTGTTTCAATCACACTCACTCTCACTTTGTCACCTCCTACCTCCACCCCTCCCCACTCTTCCCAACTAGCCCCCTCCTACTTGCATGTCTTCCCTGTGTTTCTTTTTTTTTTTTTAAATATTTATTTATTTATTGTATTGATGAGTACACTGTAGCTGTCTTCAGACACACCAGAAGAGGGCATCCAATCTCATTACGGATGGTTGTGAGCCACCATGTGGTTGCTGGGATTTGAACTCAGGACCTCTGGAAGAGCAGTCAGTGCTCTTAACCGCTGAGCCATCTCTCCAGCCCCCTGTGTTTCTTCTTATCAGGATTGTTTACAGAAGCACAGTGAAGACATATTTGTTTCCTTTGGTTTGGTTGACTTTTTGCCTCAGGGTCTCATTGTGTCTCCCAGACTACTCTCATGCTTGCAGACAAATGATTTCACACCCAACTGTTCTTTAGTTTAAAAACACAACATAGGTAAGTACATTGGTGGTGGAGAAGAGTGTGGAATGGTCAGTGTGTGTTGATCCTAGAATATAAATAGGCTGAAAATGAAATTACTGGTATTTTTGTCTCATTTCTTTAAAAAAGTGTTAAACTACGCTATATGTTTTGTATTTTCTCCTGAATAGCCAGAAAGCTTAATGTACACTAAACAAAGATTGGCCTTATGTTTATCACTGTTGAAGTTAGTTGGTCTGATCTGTTTGTGAAGATTCACAACATAATACATAATGTTCCATAGTGTAGTGTAAGTATCTTTAAAACGTTAAATTCATAAGTATCCACTGTAATCCCATCGTGAGATTAAAATGTGTGGCTATTTCATGACCCCATGTTGCTATACATACATTTTTGGGAAGAGATTTCTAAACAAGATAGACTGCAACTCCACTCAGAGCCTCTGGGCGCCGCTGTCGGCCAGTGCAGAGCAAGCTCTGATGCCCGGGATCCCTCAGTCTCTACGCTGCAATTTCCTGCGCTTGAAACAAATACACACCAAGGGGAACTCTCACTCACACAGACTAAGACACCGATTCCCGGCCCCAAACTGGGGTCCCGCTGTCCGGGACCAAACCGACCTCCACCCCGGTAGACTGCACTCTCTCCTACTGTGAAGATCCGAAGACCTACAGAGAACTCCAGCCAGCAATGGAAAGGAGCAGCGCACAGAGGCAGCGCCCCGGCCGCCCGCAGGTACTGTTTACCCTGCTGCTGCCTTTGTTCTGTCCCGCGCTGGGCCAGCCGGTCCGCTACTCCATCCCCGAGGAGCTGGACCGCGGGTCGGTGGTGGGGAATCTCGCCAAGGATCTGGGGCTCAGTGTCCTAGAAGTGTCGGCTAGGAAGCTGCGGGTTAGCGCTGAGAAGCTGCACTTCAGCGTGGATTCGGAGAGCGGGGACTTACTGGTGAAGGACCGCATAGACCGCGAGCAGATATGCAAAGGGAGGAGAAGGTGTGAGCTGCAGTTGGAAGCCGTGCTAGAAAACCCTTTAAATATTTTTCATGTCGTTGTGGAGATTGAGGATGTTAATGATCACGCTCCTCAATTCGAGAAGAAAGAAACGCGTTTAGAAATCTTAGAATCTGTGTCGATTGGTACACGAATACCTCTTGAGCCTGCCACTGACCCGGACATAAATTTGAATTCAATTAAAGATTACCAGATAAGCCCCAACCCTTATTTCTCGTTAATGGTTAAAGTTAATCCTGATGGTGGCAAAACCCCAGAGTTGTCTCTGGAGAAACTCCTAGATAGGGAAGAACAGAGCTCTCATCGCTTGATACTGACTGCCTTGGATGGAGGGGACCCGCCCCGCAGTGCTACCACTCTGATAGAAATATCTGTAAAGGACATCAATGACAACCCTCCAGTGTTTAGCAAAGAGGAATATAGGATCAGTGTTAGTGAAAATCTGCCCCCAGGATCGTCTATATTGGAAGTGACAGCCACTGATGAGGATGAGGGTGTCAACGCTGAGATACGTTACTACTTTCGGAACACTGCCCAGAGTACAAGACACGTGTTCTCACTAGATGAGAAAACAGGCGTGATCAGAAATAACCAGTCGTTGGATTTTGAAGACATAGAGGGATACACCATGGAAGTGGAAGCAAAGGATGGCGGTGGTCTCTCTACACGGTGTAAAATCGTCATAGACGTCCTAGATGAAAATGACAACAGTCCAGAAATAATCATCACCTCCCTTTCTGATCATATCTTGGAGAATTCTCCTCCGGGAGTGGTGGTTGCCATCTTCAAAACGCGAGATCGGGATTTCGGAGGAAACGGAGAAGTCAAGTGTGATCTAAGCAAAGACCTGCCTTTCAAGCTCCAGGCTTCTTCTAGTAACTACTACAAGTTAGTAACCGACGGAGCCCTAGACCGAGAGCAGAACCCACAGTACAATGTCACCATCACCGCCACGGACAAAGGCAACCCAGCCCTTTCTTCCAGTACAACCATCGCTCTGCACATCACTGACGTTAACGACAACGCTCCTGCTTTCCAGAAGTCTTCCTACGTAGTCCACGTGGCAGAAAACAATCCGCCTGGAGCCTCCATCGCTCAAGTCAGTGCCTCCGACCCGGATTTGGGATCCAACGGTCATGTCTCCTATTCCATCATAGCCAGCGACCTGGAGCCTAAATCGCTGTGGTCCTACGTGACCATAAACGCGCAGAGCGGAGTGGTGTTCGCTCAGCGTGCCTTCGACCATGAGCAGCTGCGCTCCTTCCAGCTGACACTGCAGGCGCGCGACCACGG
>NW_021624379.1:0-2768 GCF_004785775.1 Grammomys surdaster
CGGTGGGCTTGCGCCGCTGTGGCGGCCTTTTTTAAATTTTCCCCACATTTGGCGCATCCAACGTGGGGCACAGACACCTATGGACTTCAAGGACTGGGCCACCCCAGTCTGCTACAGAACGCAGCCGAGCTTCCCGCCGCCTTGTCCAGTGCTGTGAGAAATCGACTCAGTGAAGATTCTGCGCTTCTCCCATGCTGACTAAAGCTACAGCTGCTTAATCTCTCACTTGGAGGATCTCTGCGTTCCAGCCACGAGGACCCACATCTCCAAACAAGCTGGCCAGGCCGCCGAGTCTGCTAAGCATGTACAGTCTCTCCCACGGGTGCTGCTAGGGTCTCTTTCTTCTTCCTCTATCCCTCTTCTCGGCTATGGGCTGTCCGACGTGAGCCCACATGCCCCCCGTCTCAGCCCTCCAAGCCAAGGGCTTGAGACCAATCGGTCCCTGGCTGCCCCAGAGCACAGGGGATCCCCAACCCCTTTCATTTTCTCGGCAGTGGGTTGTCCGACGTGAGCCCACGTGCCCCAAGAGCTCTGCATCCCCGTGAAACCTGAGTGAAAATTCCCCATGCTGGGCAGGGCCCCGCCGCGCTCGCCTGGTGTCACAGAGAATAAACTCAGCCAAGATCCCGTGTCACGGCAGACACACGGACACAGAGCACAACAGAGTTTCACGCCCGCGCGTGCCCACGCATGGGCCTACATCGTTCCCTACAGGTGGTAGAGGATCCGGACAAAGCCAGCTCCAAGAGTATCTCCCGCTGGCGTCCGCCAAGACCCTCTCCATGGAACCGTGAGTAACTCCAGCCTAGTCCCTAAGACTAGACGGCTCTCTATATCCTTTCTCCCTCTTTCTCTCTCCACGTGTTTCCGGCCAATGTTTTCTCTAAATCTTAGCTACCACTAGCTCCTGCCTGACTCAAAAGACTAGATCTCTCTCCCTCTTCTCCACGTGTTCGCTACAAAATGGCGGAGACCCCTTAATCGCCATTCTTTACCCCTCCCCCCAAGAAATCTCCCGCGCTCTGCCTGCCAAGAGGTTTGCCCCTCCCCCAGGGGTTAACTTTTCGCGCTAAAATTCCTCCACTCCCCGCCATGTGCGGCCGGCTGGTTATACCCCAGCTGACTTGCCTGTAAAACAGAGCTGGCTCTCTGTTTGTCCCTTCCCCACTAGTCCCCTTCTATGTCATTTGCGGCCAGCCATCACCCAGCTGGTTTGCCTGTTAGCAGAGAGTCTGAGACTCCATCTGCGCCCCTTCGCCTTTGTCTAACTTACAATTTCTTTCTCAACCTCTAGGTGTCTCTCTGCCGTAGCTCAGTCAAACACAGCCTTTCACTCCTTCTGACTCTTACCAAACTTCTATGTTTTTCGCTTTAACCTTTTCTTCAAAGTTAGCCTTTCTTTTCTCTAAGAAAAACAACAGGGGGAATTCCTTGGCCTCTCTGCTAGAACATCCAGGTGGTAACCCAAACCACCACATGGCAAAACAGGCCTTTCCTCCACTACTTCTAAATCTACCATTAATGCCTTTTCCCCTAACAGGAATGCCTAGAACAACAGTGTTTGTGCTTTTCAACCCAAAATTTTTTGCTTTTGTTTAAATGTCTCCTTTTCACTCATGATATATTCTCAACAATTTTTTTTCAACTTTTAAAATTTCTTCAAGATATGAAAGTCATCTAAATTTACTTCCACAGGTTAAATCAAGAAGCTGATCAACATCTTTCAGCTATTAATTAACAAATAGTTTCCTTTTACAGACAAACTGTTGCTGCCTACATAATTAATATGATTTTCTTCCACAGCCAGCTAAAACAGACTCAAAGGTGACTTCTAAAACTAAAATTTCTCCAAACACCTTTGCTTTCTAGGATCTCAACGACACACCATGACGTACCTGATCCCAAGTAGCCTAATGCTTGCTACCCCTTTACAGACATCCCCCTGCTGGGATGCCGCTTCTCTGTTGTGATTTTTCTACAGGTGCTCCCACAAGTCCAACAGAGACTTATAGAGCCTCCTGGAACCTGCCTAGGATGCCATGCTGTCTTCTTACAGCCACACCGCCTGACTACAGATTCCAGAGACACGCTGAGATCCAGAGACACAAGCCAAGATCCAGAGATGCTGAGTCCTGTGGACAGATTCAGACCTTCCAGCTACAAATGAACTCTTTTGCCAAAGTCAAATAACTAAAGTTACATGTTAGTGAGGAAAACGTAATGTCTATCTAGATTAGTCAGATATTACTACCCTCAAACTGTAACACATAAATTCAATTGATTCAATGATCCCTTACCTTCCCTACCCCCCACCCTGCTCCCCTCTACCCTGTGACATAATTATGCTAATACCTCTGGCCTACGTAGTGCTTTCTTTCGACTTCCTCATCCAAAATTTTCACAGTGACCCCCCCTTTTTTAAAAAAAGTAAAGGGAGGAGATGTGGGACTGCATAAGGGTATCCTGGGTCATGGTTGAGCAGGTACTTAGAACCCCGAGATTCTCTGTGGAATTCCTCATGAGAACCGGCAGGAGTTCGGTCCCTCCCATCACCTAAGATCCTGAAAAACAGTCACAGATCTCCATAGAGTCACCCAGGCGATAGGCCTCAGGCCTTAGAGATTTACATACTAATGAAGGCCAGAGGGCAGAGCAAATTAAACATTCCTCCCCCCAGATCCTCCCCTAATCTTCCCCCTTTCTCCCTCCCTATATAACTCGGGACGGCCCTGAGTTTTGGGGGGTACGCCTAGATCCATCTATTATCC
>NW_021624380.1:0-6407 GCF_004785775.1 Grammomys surdaster
AGGTTAGGTTAGGTTAGGTTAGGTTAGGTTAGGTTAGGTTAGGTTAGAGTACATGGTGTCACCTGGGAGATTTATCTTGTAAGGGCTTTTAGTGACTGTTATCAAAGTACTGAAGTATAAAATATGTCAGACAGCATCCATGTTCCTGAGGATGAAAATCTAGCTGAACACACAGAGGAAAGGGAGGCATCATAGAACACACCGTAAATCCAACATGGAGCCTGGTGCTCAGGAAAGCTCCTGGAGGAATGCTGCGGATTGGCATGGAAGGGGAGCTGCCAGCTGTGAGCTCAGTGCTCATCTGTGTTCCCACTGGGCCCCTTCACACAACACTATTGAGCATCCGATCTCAGGTTCTCTCATGTTACACCACACACCTAATCCATTCTCAGGGAGAGACCTCTGTCTGTTTCTGACCTGCTTGAAGCCCCAATCTATCTCCTCTTAAGTCTTTGTTTCCCAGCAAACTTATGACCCCTGGTCTCCCAGACTTTCACTAATGGCTAAAGAGGTCACAATACCATAGATCTATCCTGTAAAGCAGACTGCACAAGGAAGCAGGTAAGATTTAGTGAGGCTTGCACATATTTACTGTCATGTGTTTGTGTGTGAGGGCACTAGAATTTAAAATTAAGTAATAATTTATTAAAGGAACTTTTAGTAAGTTTGCAATATAATTACAGTAAAAATGCAAAAGGGGTGTTAAAACACAAACAATCTTCTTTTCCTTCTCCATCCCCGGACCTCCTGCTATGTGGTAGACTGATGCAGGTTTGAGGACTCCTTTCCTGTTCCCTTCCATCTTCCTCTTCCCTTCTCCTCTCTGCCTCTTTTATCTGTTTCCTTCCTATCTCCATTATTTCCCCCACTCTACATTCTCTAGCCTATCTCTCCTAAGGTTTGAATCTGTCCTTGAGAGGCTGGGATTCCTTCTCACTAAGTACACTGCATCAGAAGAGTTCGGGGGAGATGAAGTGAGCCCCCAGAGCTGAGAATTGATTTGTGGTTGTGAATTAAATGTCACAAACTTAGCTCTAAGATGGTGAATTGCCCAATAGTTTTCTGTAAGGAGATCCACTTAGAAGTTTATTAAAGGAAACTGGTTTTGCTAAATGAGGAACAGTGATAATGAAACTTAATAAAGAAATTATTTCTGACTTACATATATGTATGCCAATAAATAATAAAATGATAATGATAATAGTAATGATGATAATGACAAAAGAAGTATTTTTACACAGAGACCACCATATATACATATATATATATATATATATATATATATATATATATATATATATCTCCTCTTACAAGTGAGCCACAGTAGTATTGATCAGACAAGGTCTCTAAGATGCTTGGGACTCATCAAGTAGAGGAGACAGGTTTTCCAGTGACCCAGGCTTCTCCTGCCTCAGTTTTCTTAGTACCAACAATGAAAGCACACAGCACCACACTTGGATCTTATACATGAGTTCTAGGCACCAGCTCAGGTTCTCACTGTTGTGATGCAGGCACTTTTACCTCCACTTTCTCCTCAGGCTTTGGACACACAGGACTTTGAGTGGTCAGCAAACAGAACTTATTGGAGATAATGCCTACTTGCCACAGGAATGGCTTGAAAGAACCTGGTCAGAGGCTGGACCATACTACATGAAATACGAAATCCAGAACCTCTAAAGCTTGTAGTGAAGGGCATGTGTAAAAAGGCCCAGAGAAATCCACATGTCACAGAGATGAGTAATGAAATTAGGAGTGTGGCCTTGCTGGAGTAATTGTAGCCTCATCTAAGGAAGTATCACTGGAGCTAGCCTTTGACGTTTGAAAACCAATTTCCAACCCAGAGTCTCTCTCTTCTTGCTGCCCTTAGGTAGGAAAGTAGGACTCTGAGCTACCATATCTGCCTGTGTGCTGCCATGCTTCCCATCCTGAGAAAAATGGACTGAATCTCTGAAATGGTAAGCAAATCCCAATTAAATGTTTTCTTTTATAAAAGTTACAATGGACACTGTCTCTGAGAGTGAATAGGACACTGACCAAGATAAAAGTTGGTACTTGGGAATGGAGCATTGCTGTGACAGGCCAGGCCATGATGATTGTGGGCATACTGTAGGCTTCAGGACTCAGGGTAGGAAAGCGGTTGAACATTTTAAGTGGGGGTGAATAGGCCTGGAAGACAGTGGTGCCTAGAGCAGTATAGTTTAGGACAGCTTGGCTCAAGATTTCAGAAGGGAAAAACATTATTAACTGGCCTAAAGTCCATGCTTGTGATCTTTTGGTGAAGAAATGTGTTGTCTTTTTCCCCTGTACAAAAAAACAAAACAAAACAGAAACAAAAAAGCTATCAAAAAACTGTTTAAGGGTAAATTGAAGAGTTTTGGGATTAACGGCGTTGGCAGATAGATTTCAAGACATCTTTGTATTCCTGTGTCCTGTTGTTAGTGGTCACTCTTATGCAGAACTGTAATGAAAAGGGGCAAGCTGACCAGAGAAAAATACAAAATATGCAGTTTGCAAAAAAGGGAGTACCAGGCAGTGTAATCACAAAGTTCAGTGCTCAATGAGCTAAGAAAAAAAAAAAGAAAAAAAGAAAGAAAAGCTCACTTACAAAAGAAATAAAAAGAGTTGTAGCCTTAGGGAAAGAGATGTCTAACTAATGAAGGAAACTATCAAATATAGAAAGCTGATGACACTCTATTTGATTGATGGGCCAAGTTCTAGCCTAACTAAGTAGAAAAACTTGGCAGTTTTGGCCATGTTGTTCTGGCTTTAGAGTCAAGGATACAAGAAGGGGGTGTGGAATCTCCATGTCAGGTATGTCCCTGTATGGAGGCCAGGAGAGGCCATTGGGTGAAGCTGTGAAGGTAAACCCTGGATTTCATTCCAGACCCCAAGATTTCAAAGATGACAGAGTCATGGGACACCTGCCGAGGAGATCGGCTGACAGGTGGAGAACCAGCAAGAGGGATAGAAGTCTGCTGCAGTCAGCAAGCTGAAAGGATTTGGTGTTCTGAAGAGCACTTTGACATCAGACATGAAGATTCAGGGTTTGAGGTTGGACCTGCTGGTCGTCCATCTTGCTTTGGCCCAGTAGTTCCTCACTGTGTTCCATCTCCTCCCTTTTGGAATGGAAATGCATATTCTGTGCCATATTAGGTTGGAAGTTTGGGGTCTGCTTTTTTATTTTAATTTTACAGGGGGTTACAGTGAAGAGGTTGCCATGAGTCTCAAAAGAGACCTTGAACTCTGGGCTTTGAAATGGGTTGAGACTGAGAGACTGTGGAGACTTTTGAAACTGGACTGAATGCATATTTGCATTATGTCATGGCTACAAGCCTCTGGGAGCCACAGAGTACAATGTGGTGGTTTGAGTAAGAATATTCACCATAAACTGAAATATTTGAGTGCTTGATCATTAGGGCATGGCCCTACCTAAGAGGGATTAGGAGTGTATCCTTTTTGGAGTAGGTGTGGCCTTAATAGAGGAAGTGTGTCACTGGGGAAGGGCTTTGAGATTTCAAAACTCCCATTCCAAGACCAGAGACTCTTGCTTCTTGCTGCCTTTGACTCTGGATATAGAACCATCATCTACCATGTCTGGCTGCATACCACCATGTTCCACTCCAAGAGGATAATGAATTAAACCACTGGAACCATGAACAAGCCTCAATAAAATGCTTTGTTTAGCAAGAGTTGCCATAGTGATGGTGTCTCTACATAGCAACAGAACTCTGAGCAAGGCAACCTGTTTCCTCCTTTAGTTGCAGAGTGTTTTATCACAGCACCTAGGACAACACAGTTCCACATCTCCTGGTCCCAATGCAGCGTTCTGGAGATGCTTTCCTGGAACTGGTCAGAGGATGGCCCTTAGTACAAGAGAAAACCTAGGATAGTTCAGTCTGGTAGTAGAAGAGTGGTGTTGAAAATCTTAGCACATTCATGTGTCAGAGTGGATGGAACAGCAAAGCATTCTGGGAAATGTGCAGTGTGCTTGCTCCTCTGTGGGATGCGGGAGCTGCAGTGCTGAGAAGCATAATGAGAATGACCAGGGAGAAGGACACCAGCATTGGTGGAAGCTCAGGACTGATGCTGATGGCTCAAGGCTGGGGGTGGAGTTAGGAGACTGTATTCCTGAATCCCAGCAAATAAGGTACAGAAATACCCCATCAGGTTAAACTGTCAGGAGCAGTAACACCAAGGACAGAGATCCACTGAGGCATAAGTAAGTAAGGAACAGCCTGAGGTCTGACTGTGTAAGGGGTACATGGCTAACATATCACAAGGATCTTAAATGCAGATAGATAGATGGACAACCCAGATGTGGCTGGACTTCACAAGTTAAAGACAAATCAGATGAGGAGGAGTCTGAAAGCTGCCTTCCCAGGGCAGAAGAAAAAGAGAAATCCACAAGAACATCAAAATTAAACACTACATTTTTTAAAACCTGTCATTTCTGTCTCTCAGCAGCTTTATTGGAATCATGTCGCTTTGCCTCTATATCACAAGCCCATCTAAGAACTTGTAGCTATTGGCAATTGCTGGTCCTGATGAGGAGACCCTGGCTCAGGGACAGAGCATTTGGTTAGTGCTCATGGGGACCTGGAAGGAAGGGAAAGCCCCGTTTTCTCAAGCATTAGATGTAATACAAGTCATTCTTTGAGTTTATACCTAGCGTTTATAAGTAGATCTTTTTATTATTTAAAACCATTTTAAAATTTAAATATATTTTAATCATATCTTCCCCTCCCTCAAGTTCTTCCTAATTCTCTCCTCCTTCCTCCCTACACATATGACTTTTGATTCCAAAACAAAAAACAAAACAAAACAAAAAAACAAGTATAACTACAAGTGCCCAAAAACCTAAAAAAAAAAATCAAATAAAATTCAATATCACCCAAAAAGAAAAAACAAAAGAAACCACGCAACTGTAATTAAATAAAAGCACACGCACACACACACACACACACACACACACACCCTTATTCATGGCATATTTATTAGTCAACTACCCCAAAACATGAGATCTTCTCTGGAAAGCTTGATATTCCTAGTGTCATTCCACTAAAGAAAACAGATTTTCTCTCTCCCAGCAGCAAGACTAGGGAGAGAATGGATTACTGCAAATTCTAGTTTAGGAAACAGTGTGAAATCCTACCTTAAAACAAAACAAGAACCCAGAGGTAAAATGTGTGAAACATGAATGGCTGAGGCTGCCTTGATCCTGGAAACTCCTATTGTGATCTGCTGGAGAAATACCATGAGATGTTGGGAAGAAAGTTAGAGGGCAAAGAGGTCCCAGGATGGCTGGGGGCTTGCAAAGAACACCAGGGGAAGACAGTCTTCAGAGCATAGAATCAACCCTCCTCAGAGCAAAGTCCATAGTCTGAGACAGCCTACAGTCAGAGTCTGGCACTGTACCCATCAAATCGGAGCCTAGGGACTAGGCTTAGGATTCCTGTGGATCAAGGTGTGGTGAGGATTGAGGACTTCACCAGGGATTCCCTCTGGCATCTTGCCCTCCTTATTTGTTCTACTGGCCAGGTCTTCCTAGAGAAACTGTTAAAGCTCATCTGTTTGGGGGTAAGGGGCACGGCAAGGAACTCTGTAAACCATGACGTTAGAGAGCTGACAGAGGAGGACTCTACTTGTAGTTCAACAAGCTTGCCTCCCTCCCGCCGCCCCGACACCCCCTCCTTCAGATAGAACATTGCAACTCACCTGCGCAAGGCTTGGAGCTCAGACAGCTCAGAAAAACGAAAATACATAGATCTCCTGTGGAAACACTGCTCTTGGCGGCTGCATCCTTTGCCATACCCTCTCTGAGCAACAAGTGTAACCTGAGAAGCGCTTAGGATTCTATGTGGCTCAAAGATTCACAAAAAAGGCCAGGCAGCAGGGCTGTGAACTGCAGCAATTGTCCGGGACTCAGTAGCTTGCTTGTCCCTCCTTGATCAGACTGGTTCCATGTGCCCAGAAACTGGGAGGTGGAGACTTTAATAGGACTGTGCTGACGTCATTGTCCTGCTTGCTCCACGGCTTCTTTCTAAACAATCAGCACTTCCCCAGGAGGTGACTCATAACTGTTAGGCTCTTTTGGGTCCCTGGGCAGTTGCACGTGCCCAAAAACGCAAAGTCTTGCCTCTAGTAGGTGGCACTGACTGCTCTTCTAGAAGAACCAAATTGGAATTCCATCCCCTCTTGGCATTGTTCCCTGAGCCTTAGGTATGGCTGTTTTGAAGATGTATCTATCCCTTGCGACTGGGCTCCACAACCCTGCATAGTGTTTGGCTGTGGTTTTCTGTGGTGGCCTCCATCAGTTTCAATGAGACATTTCCTTTCGGGGCTGAAGGACACCTACCTGTAGGTGTCAGGACAAGTGTGTATGGGTGGTCGCTAGGGATTATGCTGGC
>NW_021624381.1:0-4552 GCF_004785775.1 Grammomys surdaster
CCAATGAACCACTCATTCAGTCAATCAGATTTTCTATTATGCACTTGCTCACAACCATATAGGGAAGTCATCAGACTTTTCAAGTTGAACAGCCATGGCTTTCCCACCCTGTGGATGTTTCCAAGTGGTAATCTACCTAATGACTTACTTGGCATTTCTTTCCAGATTGCCCACAATTTCCTGTAGCAGTGACTGAAATCTCCCCTGAGCAGCCTCCTTAGACCCTGTCCTACTTCCGTGTTTCTCTCCCATTGCATCATGGTATCTTCAGCATCAGGACCGCTCCCTGTCCAGGCATTTTTAGTAGGATTAAAGCTAAAGGAAGACTTTCTGTCAATGGTGAACTTGCAGAAGGCATCAGTGAGTTGTCCTCGACTGTATTGAGAATTCATGGCGACCTGCAAAATGTTATTACCTGAAAAAGACACACAACACAGTCATCTTCCAGCCTTTATATAGCCATCACCCCCTTAATGGTCCAGTCTTTCTCTGCTCGCTTAGGGATCTGTATTCTTTCCTCTCTGGCTTGCTGTTTCTTGCACATTAGTTATCATGTACTTCCAGGTTGGGCCACTATTCAGTTCTTTTATGCAAATACTTCCACAGCTCCCTTCCTACATGTACTCTGTTCCCCCGTTGGTAATTGATAGCCTCTACCTTTGTGTTCTGTCCTATACTTACCCATGTTACGTAGCTGGTCCCTCATCACTTCTAAAATATTTTTCACACTTTGGGGCAAAATTGGGCATGCCTCCTTGGTATTTTCCTCCTTTGTCAGTTCCCCCAAAGGTGTGACCTGACTCTCATTATTAAACTGAAAGAGAGTCTTTCCATTCACTGAGCATGGTCCTTCGTACCAAGGCTGTCCAGGTCTGGTAGCAGATTTGACAACGAGGTTGCAACTTAGAGAGTCTGTACCTGTGAGAGAAACACGCAGGTGAGGTCCAAAGTGGGAGCAGGGGTCCATAGGAGTCATGAGTTTCCAGCACGCAGAATCTCTCTGTATGACAAAAGGTCAGGAAAGAGAAGCATCTAATGAAGAGGTCCAGCAGCTTCTGGATCCTTAATTCTGTGCCATCTTTAACTGTCTTAGGTTAGGTTAGTGTACATAGTGTCACCTGGGAGATTTATCTTGTAAGTGCTTTTTAGTGACTGTCATCAAGTACTGAAGCATAAAATATGTCAGAGAGCATCCATGTTCCTGGGGATGAAAATCTAGCTGAACACACAGAGGAAAGGGAGGCATCATTGAACACATGGTAAATCCAACATGGAGCCTGGTGCTCAGGAAATCTCCTAGAAGAATGCTGCAGCTTGGCATGGAAGGGGAGCTGCCAGCTGTGAGATCAGTGCTCATCTGTTTTCCCACTGGGCCTCTTCATACAACACCGTTGGGCATCTGATCTCAGGTTCTCCCATGTTACACCACACACCTAATCTATTCTCAGGGAGAGACCTCTGTCTGTTTCTAACCTGCTTGAAGCCCTAATCTCTTTCCCCTACTTTAGGCCCTTGTTTCCCAGGACACATATGGCCCCTGGTATCCTAGACTTTCACTAACAGCCAAAGAGGACACAATACCCTAGAGCTATCCTGTTAAGTAGATTACACAAGGAAGTAGGATTTAGTGAGGCCTGTGCATATTTACTGTCCTGTGTATGAGCACTAGAATTTAAAATTAAATAATAATTTATTAAAAGAACTTTTAACAAGTTTGCAACATAATTATACTTAAAATGTTAAAACACAAACAAACAAAAAACAATCTTCTTTTCCTTCTCTGTCCCCAGACCTCCTGCTATGAGGTAGACTGATGCAGGTTTGAGGACTCCTTTCCTGTTTCCTTCCAGCTCCCTCTTCCCTTCCCCTCTCTGCCTCTTTTATCTGTTTCCCTCCATCTCCATTATTTCCCCCACTCTATATTCCTTAGCCTACCTCTCCTACGGTTTGAATCTGTCCTTGAGAGGCTGGGATTCCTTCTCTCTAAGTACACTGCATCAGAAGAGTTCGGGGTAGATGAAGTGAGCCCCCAGAGCTGAGAATTGATTTGTGGTTGTGAATTAAATGTCACAAACTTGGCTCTAAGATGGTGAATTGCCCAATAGTTTTCTGTAAGGAGATCCACTTAGAAGTTTATTAAAGGAAACTGGTTTTGCTAAATGAGGAACAGTGATAATGAAACTTAATAAAGAAATTATTTTTGATTTCCATATATGTATGCCAATAAATAATAAAAATAATCATGATAATAATGATGATGACAAATGTCTCAGAAGTATTTTTACACAGAGACCACCAGATTTTTGTAAGAATACATATAAAAGCATGTGCACATGCATATGCACAGCACACGCACATGCCCGCGCACACACACACACAATTTCATGGCTTTTTAATTGGTCAACTACTCCTGAACATGGAGATCTTCCCTGGAAGGTTTGATATTCCCAGTGTCATTCCACTGAAGAAAACCTATTTTCTCTCTCCCAGCAGCTAGACCAGGGAGAGAAGGGATTGTTGTAAATTCTATAGTTTAGAAAATGGTGTGAAATCCTGCCTTAAAACAAAACAAGAACCCAGGGGTAAAACGTGTGAAACATGAATGGCTGAGGCTGCCTTGTTCCTGGCAGCTCCCATTGTGATCTGCTGGAGAAATACCATGAGATGCAGGGAAGAAAGTTTGAGGGCAAAGAGGTCCCAGGATGGCTGAGGGACTTGCAAAGAACACCAGGGAAAGGCAGTCTTCAGAGCATAGTATGAGCAGTCTTCAGAGCAAAGTCCAAGGGAGCTGTCTGAAGCAGCCTACAGGCAGGTTCTGGAACTGTGCCCATCAAATCGGAGCCTAGGGAAACGGTTCAGGGAAAGAGGGTGACGCGAGGGACACTCTAAGCTGACAGAGGAGGACGCTACCCCGTATTTCAAGAAGCCTGCCTCCCTCCCGCCGCTCCGACACTCCGTCTTTTCCTTGGAACCTTGAAGCTCACCGGCGCACAGCGTGGAGCTCAGACAACTCAGAAAAAAAACGAAAATGCATGGTGCTCCTGTAGAAAGACTGCGTTTAGCGGCTGCATCCTTTGCCATACCCTCCCTGGGTAACCTGAGACGCGAGGAGAAGCGCTGAGGATTCTGTGCCGCCCTGGAGAGGATCCAGCTCAAAGATTCTCAAAAGTGCCAGGCAGCAGGGCTGTGAACTCCGGCAATTGCCGGGGACTCAGTAGCTTGCTTGCCCCTCCCAGAGCGCGGGGCGTGGGCGGGACAGCTGTAGCGCCAAAATGGGAGAGACTATTGAACTGAGCGAGGCTCCGCTGACATCATTGTCCAGCCTCCTAGGCTTCTAAACCAATCAGCCGCGTCCCGGGAGGTGACTCATAGCTGTTCCATTGTTTTGGATTTCTGGGCCCACACGTGCCCACAAACGCGAAGTCCTTGCCTCCAGTAGGTGGCACTGCAGCTTGCAGCTAGATGCAAGCACCCTAAGGCAGTCCCAGGCTCAGGCAGTGTTCAGGCCCTGGCAGTTGGGTCACTCCTAAACAGTTTCTGTCCTGAGTTCACCAGCCTCACCACCTGTCTCCTTCTCAATCGTCTGCCCCTCCTGGAGTCCCCTCTGTGGTGGTTTCAATATGCTTGGCTCATGGAGTGTGCTACTATTAGGAACTGTGGCCTTACTGGAGGAGGTGTGGCCTTGTTAGAGGAAGTATATCACTGTGGAGCTGGGCTTTAGCGCTCTCTTCAGCTCAGGCTCCACCCGGTGTGGAATGAGATCCTCCTCCTCCTAGCTGCCTGCAGGAAGGAGTTTTCTCCTGGCTGCCTCTGGATCACAATATAGAACTTCTGGCTCTTCCAGCCACATGGCTACCTGGATGCTGCGATGCTTCTTGTCATAATGATAATGGAGCTGTAAGCCAGCCCCAATTCAATGTTCGCCTTTATAAGAGTCGCTTTGGTCATGGTGTCTCTTCATAGCAACGGAACCCCTAGACACCCTCTGACCATCTCCAGGCGTGTTGCACCTCCCACCGGCTTCCCTCTTCCTGCAGCTGAATCCCAAATTCATTTGCTCCTCCAATACCTTCCTCATCACCCTGTCCTCCCCTGTCCGGCCTCTTGTTGTCCCAATTCTTGCCCCCTTCCCCCATTCCCCCTCAGCATCCCTCCCTAAGTCACTCTCTCCTTCCCCCACCTCCACCTCTTTCCTTTACCCCCACCTCCCAACTGAAGTCAGTTGCTATCTTGTGAGCATGGCTGTACTTTTCCCCTTAGCTCTGTGACACTTTTCCTTCAGGAAACTTCGACAACCATAAAATTATCCCAATCACTGACTGCTCTTCTAGAGGAACCACATTGGAATTCCATCTCCTCTTCTGCAGTATTCCCTGAGCCTTAGGTATGGCAGAGTTTTGAAGATGTATCCCTTGGGACTGGGCTCCACAACTCTGCATAGTGTTTGGTTGTGGTTTTCTCTAGTGGCCTCCATCAGTTTCAATGAGACATTTCCTTTCAGGGGTGAAGGACACCTACCTGTGGGTGTCAGGACAAGTGTGTATGGGTGGTC
>NW_021624382.1:0-1218 GCF_004785775.1 Grammomys surdaster
CTGGTTAATGAGAACCATTGGGAGATAAGATGGGAAAGAGAAATCCTTGTGGTCATCACTGGCTCTGCCGACAGGAAACCCACCAATGAACCATTCATTCAGTCTATCAGATTTTCTATTATGCACTTGCTCACAATCATATAGAGAAGTCATCAGACTTTTCAAGTTGAACAGCCATGGCTTTCCCACCCTGTGGACGTTTCCAAGTGGTAATCTACCTAATGACTTACTTGGCGTTTCTTTCCAGGGTGTCCACAATTTCTTGTAGCAGTGACTGAAATCTCCCCTGAGCAGCATCCTTAGACCCTGTTCTACTTCCCTGTTTCTCTCCCATTGCATCATGGTACTGCTAGCATCAGGACTGTTCCCTGTCCAGGTATTTTTAGTCAGATTAAAGCTAAAGGAAGACTTTCTGTCAACGGTGAACTTGCAGAAGGCATCAGTGAGTTGTTCTCTATTATATTGAGAATTCATGGCGACCTGCAAAATGTTATTACCTGCAAAAGACACAAAATGCCATCATCTTCTGGCCTTTATATAGCCATCACCCCCTTAATGGTCCAGTCTTTCTCTGCATGCATAGGGATCTGTATTCTTTCCTCTCTGGCTTGCTGTTTCTTGCACATTAGTTACCATGTACTTCCAGGTTGGGTCAATATTCAGTTCTTTTATGCAAATACTTCCACAGCTCCCTTCCTACATGTACTCTGTTCCCCCTTTGGTAATTGATAGCCTTTACCTTTGTGTTCTGTCCTATACTTACCCATGTTACGTAGCTGGTCCCTCATCACTTCTAAAATATTTTTCACACTTTGGGGCAAACCTGGGCACAACTCCTTGGCATTTTCTTCCTTTGTCAGTTTATCCAAAGGTGTGACCTGACTCTCATTATTAAACTGAAAGAGAGTCTTTCCATTAACTGAGCATGGTCCTTCGAACCAAGGCTGTCCAGGTCTGGTAGCAGATTTGACAATGAGGTTGCAACTTAGAGAGTCTGTACCTATGAGAGAAACACGCAGGTGAGGTCCAAAGTGGGAGCAGGGGTCCATAGGAGTCAAGGTTTTCTAGCACGCAGAATCTCTCTGAAGGACAAAAGGTCAGGAAAGAGAAGCATCTAATGAAGAGGTCCAGCAGCTTCTGGATCCTTAATTCTGTGCCATCTTTAACTGTCTTAGGTTAGGTTAGGTTAGGTTAGGTTAGGTTAGGTTAGGTTAGGTT
>NW_021624383.1:0-3259 GCF_004785775.1 Grammomys surdaster
GGCTGTAAAGATGATAGCCACTTTCGGCTAAGAGTCGGCTCCCAACAGGTCCCCCTTTTTAAATTTGTTTTCAAAAGGGAAGGCTGGGAAAACTTACGGAAACCGTGTCTGCCTTAGGTTGGAACAAAGGACCCCAGCCTCCCTTTCCCGTCTCTGGATACTCAACAGTCATTGGTTGAGCTCCTGTCTTAGGATGGTGAGGCCTCCCAGTTAGGGGCAAGGGTCTTGAGGTGTTCTCTTACCCGTCATTGACTATCCGGCTTAGCGCGTAAGTTAAGGGTTAATCCTCGTCAGTCTTGATGACAGAGGTTTTAGTCCCCTACTTCCAGCCTGTAATAATGGACCTGTATGGGTTTCATTTGTGTAACGTCTATCTGTTGTAGTACAAAAGCCATCAGTTTGTTGAGCAGCATGAACTCGAGAGACAAGAGACTTAGCAATGCCTGAATGGTTAGCGCAAATACAACACTCTTTTTAAGGGTAGTACATAACTTCTTCTGTTGGAGGAGTAAAAAGTATAAGCCTCTTCTATTCTATAACACTATTTTATAAATCTAATCTATATAAGTACAGAACTGATCATAGCTTTGATCTTAACAAAACAAGTAAGAAAATCCCTATTTCTGTCCCAATCAATCTCAAACCTAAAACACAACTATAGTAACTATGGTAATGGGTTTTCTCTAGGGTTTAAACAATGTACCACTAAATCATAAATCAGGGAACCAAGAGTCTAATAGAGCCACCCTGGAGGCATGGGTGGTGATGTCTTCTTCCGCACTGAGAAGAGCCACCCTGGAGGTGCGGGTGGTGATGTCTTCTTCCGCACTGAGAAGTTCTCAAGTCAGGTATACTGGTTGATTCGCTCCAGTGAAGCATCTTCATGTTTCCTGTAAAGGAAAAATACGCTTCTCAGGGGGTTTCTCCTCCCTGGATTTGTTATTATTGTCTATTTGTTTGATCAGTCTCTCTGGCAGCCATCGTGCGGCATCTGCCGTTTGGGAATATATGCAGACAGAACCTCTTCCCCAGATAAGCACTGGATCTGGCCCATTCCAGGTTCCAGTTAATGGGTCTTTCCAGAGGACTGTTGCAAAATTCTTTTTAGTATTAGGATGCCAGAATCTATCTGCAGCAGACTTTCCTTCAGAATCCAAAGATTTGTGATTCGTAGGAATCAATGGAAGTAACAATAGTTGAGCTATCCTCCTTCCTGTAGGAATAGTGACTATATTCTGTATTGCCTTGGCCATTACCTTAATCTCACCTTGATAATCATTGTCTATAACTCCAGGAAAAATTTGTAGTCCCTCCATAGTAGCACTGCTTCTTCCCACTATCAGGCCAAACACATTTGGATAGAGTGGTCCAAACACTCCAGTGGGTAAGGCCTGAGGTCCCATTTCTGGGGTTAATACTGTGTGGGTGGCAGAACTGAGGTCCAGTCCTGCACTTCCTGGTGTTGCTCGACTAAGTTCTGAAAGGGGTTGTTGTTTGTCGGTATGAAACTGACTGCCCCATAAGCCTGCTTTGGCTTGTATTGGTTCGGGGCCTGGGGCTGGCCCCTGTTCCCGTTTCCCTGATTATAGGAAAGGGTGTTTCCTTGTGCATCTGTCTTGGACCTACATTCACTAGCCCAATGCCTTCCACATTTGCAACGTGGGCATAGCCCAGGCTGTTTTCTGGGCTGTCTCTGGGTTAACTCATTTTCTGCTTTGCAATATTTTGAAAAGTGTCCAGGCTTGCCACATTTAAAACAGGCCTTTTTGTCTCTACTTGCCAAAAAGTCTCTTACTGATTGTCCTTGCATGGCGGCTGCCATAGCTAAGCCCTGTTGGTAGGAGGGCCCTATATCAGAACAGAGTCTGATATAACCAGTAAGGTCTGTCTTTTTCCTGTAGGGTCTAATGGCTGCTTGGCAGGCAGAATTGGCATTTTCATATGCAAGTTGTTTCACATAATCTATACCTGCCTCTACATTACCAAAAATCCTCCCTGCTGTTGTCATTAATCGATGAACAAAATCAGAAAATCGTTCATCAGGCCCTTGTCTGACTGAGGTCAAAGATGCACCAGGGTCTCCCTTTACTGGGAGTTTGCGCCAAGCCTTCATGGCCGCATTTTGAATTTGAGCGAATAAGCCTGGGTCATATTGCATCTGGTTATCACTAGAAGCAAATTGCCCTTCTCCTACTAAGGCATCAAAGGACCAACCATTACCTGCCTGAATGTTTCTCCTAGCTGTCTCTTTACAATTCTCATGATACTCTGATTTCCAAATAAGATGGTCACCACCACTAAGAACTGCTCTCACTAGAGTATCCCAATCACCAGGAGTCAGCCACTCTTCTGCAACAGATTCTAAGATTGCAAGAGTAAAGGGAGCAGTGGCACCATATTGTGACACTGAATTTTTTAATTCTTTAATAATTTGAAAGTTAAACCCTGTGTGATGTCTCCACGCAACTCCTTGAGCATCTCTAGTCTCTGATACAGGGAAAACCTTAACCTCTCCCTCCTCTGGCTGATCTGTGGCTGAACTGAAACCAGAGGACAGGGGCTGCCTTTGGACTCCAGGTTGAGGAACTCGAGGACCTGAGGAATTTTCCTTGCCTGCTCGAGACCTCTTCCCTGTCTTTAGTTTTTGTATCTGACTAATTAAGTCCTGATACTCTTCCTCTAACTCTATTTGTTGTTTAAGGAGAGAAATTTGTTGTTTAAGAAAAGAAATTTTGTCCTGTAACTCTTTTCTGTGATCTTCGACCACCATCTCCATAGCAGGAGCATCTGGAGGTGGAGGAGCACAGGGAGGGGGCCTTCGGGAAGAAGGCCATTCAGGATCAAAATATTTGGCTGCCTCTTCCTCTAGGTCAGCACAATCTGGGTCTGACAAATTGATTACTTCAACCTTTGGTCCTATTTTGGATTCTATGTGTTTCTTTTTCTTTTGGACATGAAAAGCAACATTTAAACAGCGAAACAAAAGCAGACAATTGATACACGTAAACAGCAAGCAACAGAACAAAAACAGAGAGTTGAGTTCAGGCTGATTTATTTCTTGCCCCATTATTACTATGACTTACTGGTCTCCACACGGCAGTTTCCTGCGGCAATCACCTCTGTTTCACCTCTGAATTTTCAGTCGATCCTCCTTCCAGTAACGTCCCTCACTGGGTCTCTGGTTCTTGCTGCCGCACGTCTGGGCGCCACTTTGTAACTGCCGTTTCTTTTGTAACGGCCGTCAGGTTCTGCTACTTTG
>NW_021624384.1:0-20658 GCF_004785775.1 Grammomys surdaster
ATCTCACTAGATGCTGAGAAAGCATTTGACAAAATTCAACATCCCTTCATGATAAAAGTCTTGGAAAGATCAGGAATTCAAGGCCCCTACCTAAACATAGTAAAAGCAATTTACAGCAAACCAGTAGCCAACATCAAGCTAAATGGAGAGAAACTTGAAGCAATCCCACTAAGATCAGGGACTAGACAAGGCTGCCCACTCTCCCCCTACCTATTCAATATAGTACTGGAAGTCTTAGCCAGAGCAATTAGACAACAAAAAGAAGTCAAAGGGATACAAATAGGAAAGGAAGAAGTCAAAATATCGCTATTTGCAGATGATATGATAGTATACTTAAGTGACCCCCAAACTTCCACCAGAGAACTCCTAAACCTGATAAACAACTTCAGCAAAGTGGCTGGTTATAAAATCAACTCAAACAAATCAGTAGCCTTCCTCTACATGAAAGATAAACAGACTGAAAAAGAAATTAGGGAAATGACACCCTTCACAATAGTTGCAAATAATATAAAATACCTTGGTGTGAATCTAACCAAGCAAGTGAAAGACCTGTATGACAAGAACTTCAAATCTCTGAAGAAAGAAATTGAAGAAGATCTCAGAAGATGGAAAGATCTCCCATGCTCATGGATTGGCAGGATTAATATAATAAAAATGGCCATCTTGCCAAAAGCAATCTACAGATTCAATGCAATCCCCATTAAAATCCCAACTCAATTCTTCACAGAGTTAGAAAAGGAAATTCTCAAATTCATATGGAATAACAAAAAACCTAGGATAGCGAAAACTATTCTCAACAATAAAAGAACTTCGGGAGGAATCACCATCCCTGACCTCAAGCTGTACTACAGAGCAATAGTGATAAAAACTACCTGGTATTGGTACAGAGACAGGCAGGAAGATCAATGGAATAGAATTGAAGACCCAGAAATGAACCCACACTCCTATGGTCACTTGATCTTTGACAAAGGAGCTAAAACTGTTCAGTGGAAAAAGGACAGCATTTTCAACAAATGGTGCTGGTTCAACTGGAGGACAACATGTAGAAGAATGAAAATTGATCCATTCTTATCCCCTTGTACAAAGCTCAAATCTAAGTGGATAAAGGACCTCCACATAAAACCAGATACACTGAAACTAATAGAAGAGAAGGTGGGGAAAAGCCTCGAATACTTGGGCACAGGGGAAAAGTTCCTGAACAGAACTCCAATGGCATATGCTCTAAGATCGAGAATTGACAAATGGGACTTCATAAAATTGCAAAGTTTCTGTAAGGCAAAGGACACTGTCAATAGGACAAAACGACAACCAACAAATTGGGAAAAGATCTTTACCAATCCTTCATCTGATAGAGGGCTAATATCCAATATATACAAAGAACTCAAGAAATTAGACTCCAGGCAACCAAATTACCCTATTAAAAAATGGGGTATAGAGCTTAACAAAGAATTTTCAACAGAAGAAACTCGAATGGCCGAGAAGCACCTAAAGAAATGCTCGGCATCCTTAGTCGTCAGGGAAATGCAAATCAAAACAACCCTGAGATTCCATCTCACACCAGTCAGAATGGCTAAGATTAAAAACTCAGGTGATAGTAGATGCTGGCGAGGGTGTGGAGAAAGAGGAACACTCCTCCATTGTTGGTGGGACTGCAAGATGGTGCAACCACTTTGGAAATCAGTGTGGCGGTTCCTCAGAAAATTGGACATAGCATTACCCGAGGATCCAGCTATACCACTCCTAGGCATATACCCAGAAGGTGCTCGAACATATAATAAGGACATATGCTCAACTATGTTCATAGCAGCCTTATTTATAATAGCCAGGAGCTGGAAAGAACCCAGATGTCCTTCAACTGAGGAATGGATTAAAAAAATGTGGTATATTTACACAATGGAGTATTACTCAGCTATTAAAAACAATGAATTTGAGAGGTTCCTAGGTAAATGGATGGAACTAGAAATTATCATACTGAGTGAGGTAAGCCAATCACAAAAGAACACACATGGTATTCACTCACTGATTATTGGATATTAGCCCAGAACCTTAAAATGCCCAAGATGCAACTCACAGGCCACATGAAGTCCATAAAGAATGAAGACCAAGTGGGGGTGATTCGGTCCTTCTTAGAAGGAGCAACAAAATACTCAAGGGAGCAAATATGGAGACAAAGCGAGGGACAAAAACTGAAGGAGGGGCCGTCTGAAGACCTTTCCACCTGAGTATCCATCCCATGTGCAGTCACCAAAGGTAGATGCTGATGTGGAAGTCAGGAAGTGCATGCTGATAAGAGCCTGATATGGATGTCTCCTCAGAGATCTTCAAGAGTCTGACATATTCAGAGGCAGATGCTCACAACTAGCCATTGAAGTGATCATGGGGTTCTCAATGGAGGAGTTAGAGTGAAGACTGAAGGAGCTGAAAGGATTTGTGGCCCCATGAGGAGAGCAACAATACCAACCAACCACAGCTCCCAGGGTCTAAACCACCAGCCTGGGAGCACTTATGGAGGGATCCAGGGCCTTAGCTGAATATATAAGAGTGGAGGGCCCTGCTGGGCACAGGTGGAAGATGAGATCCTTGACCTCATGAAGGCTGGACGCCCCAGGGGGTGGGAGTTTTGAGGGTGGGGAGGTGGGAGTGGGGGGGTAGATAGAGGTTACATCCACAAAGAAGAAGGAGGAGGTGTGAGGGGATTGGGGGTTCCTGGGTGGGTGGGGGATGGGGTAAGGGGACAACATATGAAATGTAAATAAAACATCCAATAAAAAAATTAAAAAAAAAAAACCCACACAGATAAAGGATTTTTTTAAAAAAGGGAGTTTACTTATCTTAAATTAATTTCAACATTTTCTTAATACATAAAATGAATCCTCTGTAATATCCAAATCTGATTAGGTCACTCTTTTTTTAAAAAAGACTTTTTCAACAGACTGTTACTATATGTTTGTGAAAATATAATATTATTAACCTGACAAACAAGGTCTTGCCATCACACTCTTAAGACTCCCATCCTTAGTAGAAAAAGGCAATGTTTTGGTTTTTTCTTCCTCATGACTCTACAAGAGTCTGCTGTGCACCATTCACCCACTCCTCAAGCCTTCCGATCACCTAAAAGTGTTTCTTTCTTCTACTTTGTCCTGTTTTCCCAAGAGGAGTGTGTGTGTCTGTGTGTGTGTGTGTGAGAGAGAGAGAGAGAGAGAGAGAGAGAGAGAGAGAGAGAGAGAGAGAGAGAGAAACAGAAGAGGAGCATAGGGAGAGGGAGAGGAGAGACAGAGGGGGAGAGAGAGATGGAGAGACAGAGAGACAGAGAGATTGAACAACTGAACTCAGGGCTTTGTACATACTACATACTAGCCAAGCATTCTTCCATTGAGTTATATTCTAATCTGTGTTTTAATTTCTTATTTCTTCCCTCCCCCTTTTCCACAAGATAGGTTTCCTCTACAGAACAACCTGACTGATGTCCTGGAACTTTCTTTGCAAACCTTGTGGAACTTACTTTGTGGCCTGGAACTCATGGAGATCCACCTGCCTCTGTCTCCCACGTGCTGGGATTGAAGGCATGTGTCACCATACATGGCTGTATTTTTTATTATTATTATTTCAGTACAGGGTTATTTCCTTATCTAGGTTGGTATTGATCTTGTCGTCCTTCTCCCTCAGGCTCCCAAGTAACTTATAGCCATCGTCCTAAGGTACCAGATACCATCTTATGTTATAATGCCTGACTATATATCTTTTTTTCTTGTAAAGAACTAAATATAGTGTATAATTTTTTTAAAAAATGTGTGAAATAGGAGCTCTGTGATGGGAGAAATAATGTGTGTTTGTTTTCTACTGGTGCTGATTACCAAATTCTCAGACCCAGGGAACTAGACACACAAGATCCAGGGAAATATTCTCCCATTTGAAAATGTCTCAGAATCCAGTATAAAGTCTTGGAGGGTTCTAAAGACCCAGGACACTCCCACATACATTCCTCACAAAACTAAGGAAGCAGGGAACCAACACAATAAAAAGAAGATACAATGAGATATTACTTTCATTGTTCTAGTGACAAGCAACATAGAAAAGTATTTAAAGCCAGCGTTTCCTATTTACTTTGTTAACTTTTTCTTAAAACACTATTCATTTCTTCTGGATAGATTTAACATTGTCTGGGTTGGAACATAAACAAAGCTTTTTATATTTTGTGTGTTTTAATGAGTTATTTTTAATTTGTTCACATACCTCAGTCTATGTCTTTAACAGATTACAAGACACAAGTGGATTACTCAAGTGAATACACTTTTCAGTACCATTAACTACGATATAGCTTCTAGAACTTTCCCACTGCATTTTACACTGCACCAGGTCTCACTCACACATGTAGGCTGAGAATCTGGGATGGATGAGGCCAGGAGGCGAGTGGGGGCTTTATAGCTGACATATGCATCTAATTCAGTTTTGTGCTATCAAGGCAAATTCTACGCACTTTTTGTACATTTATGGAAATACTTGTTTTATAGCAAATTCCCTTTAAAGTGAAATCTGACAGTGTTTATAGGAAAACACTTTGTTCTCTAACAGCTGCTTGAACACACAAATAAAAATGCAGGAAAACACAAATATTCTGCTTCTTCTTGTAACTACTTGAAGTAAAAAAAAATCAGCATTTTACAGTCATTGGGCACAGTTTTGCTAATAATGATTTTCATTTAACAAGTACACATAAACTCTCACACGTAATGAGCTTTCTGTCAGAATTTTATTTTTGCATTTTACAACCTTCTGTGACCAGTCGACTCTCAAATCTATGGAGGCTGGGGCTGTGGTATCTTAATCTTTTCATTCTCAGATACTAGTCTTTGACACACATACACACAAAATCAACAACAAAAACTCATTAAATATCCCTTAAAATGAGTGAATCACCTGAAAGTATGACCTTTAAAAAATTCTACATGGAGTACATTCATTATACTGTGTCTGATCTAAAATAAAGCTGAAAATAAAGTACAAATCTCCCATCTGTCTTTGTCAGGTACTTGAACCATGAACCTTTGAGTTATTGTGAATAATACATATGGAACACTCAAATTTACACAAAGTATTCATACTTTTCTCTGGATTCAATCTCCCCGCTCCCTTCCTTACTCCCTCTCTCCCTGCCTCCTTTCCCCCTTGCTAACTCCTTTCATCTCTCCTTTTATCCCTTCCTCTCTCCTTTTCTCCCTCCTTCACTCCCTTCTTTGTTCTCACACATAATTCTCTTACAAATACCGAGTAGACATTGTTAACCCAATTTTAGAAAGCAAATAAAGGAATATCAACATTGAAAGATGGCTTTCTGAATATGAGACATGCTTTTCTATCCAACGCAGGTTCTTCTGAAAGTATCCAACACATGCTCTAATTTCTCTAGCTGAAATTCACACTGAATTTCTCTAGCTGTTAGTCAACTGAGATATAACATCACAAAGTGATGGGCACAAGTGAGGTCCTTTGTCTCCACAAAGCTACAGAGCAGTGCAACGTAATTATGTAACATAGCTTCTGAATAAACGTCATAAAAAGTACTGCCATATTAAAAATCAAAAAAGATCTAAAGTGGAATTGACAGCTAAAGAGAGTCTCAAAGATAAGGAAATGGAGTCTGGCTTGAGGTCCATCAGAAGGTAAGCAATGATAACAGTAGACAGGAATCCAGGGAAACAAGTTCCAGCTGGTATTTACATTTCTAGACAGGGATCAGGACACAGGACTGGAGAATAAACACAGATCTTGAGCCAGTGATCTACCTCTCAGCTAGCAGCTGAGACTCAGTGGAACCTTTAATATGCAAGCAAATCGAACTCTAGAGATTAAGACATTTGCAACTGGTCATCCTAGGGTTTGAAGGGAAGTAGACACCAAGGGTTGGAAGACAGCTCATATAAAGTCAATGTGGTAGGGTAGATCTGTGACCCCAATGGTTCTAAAGAGAGATATGTTTCAGGGTCAGGGGGAATTACTTTCTATAACATGAAGAAAGAAAGTGCTTCTTATATACTAAAACAAGTTGCCCCTGTTTAGATTGACTGACTCTGAATCAGCTTGGCACTCACGTTGAGGCGGCTATTCCATTCTGGCTATCATATTTGGGATAAAGGGAAACAACTCTTCAGTGTGTCCAAGGAAGATAAGGATTGGAAATATTACTCTTTCTATAAGAAAGATACCCAACGTGAGAAATTTGTATCTGAAATCTGCTACAGAAACATTCATGCAACTGTCCTCTACTTAAATATTCCTAATCAGTTTGCATCCCTTGCCCTCCAAGAACATGACTGCATAAAATTCTATGTACTTCTAGGTTTTACATTCAGCCACACATGGCACCCTCTTATTTATATTCTCTGATATATAATTGCATGATCGTTAGAGCTTCCACTGCTGATGCCTAATGTGACTTCAGTTCACTCTGGTGTCACTAGCTATTTTCCCCCTCACTTACATGTCAAGTAATTTCTTTATCGTCCTGTTTTAGTGCCATAAGAGTTTTTTGCTTTCCCAGTAAATTGCTTTTTTGTTTCTTGTGTGAAACATCTGATTCGTGTCTACGCAATTCATGAGTTTATTGCTCTCTCTCTGAATCTCGACTAAGGTTCTATCTATTCCTGTACTGCTGGCTAATTTAGAACTATATTATGTCATCTGAACTCATAAATAGGCATTATATCCTGAAATCACTTTAGAGGGGAAAACATATTTGGGGATTTGGTCCTGGTATTCCAACCAATGGCTGGCCATCGTTTTTTTATTAATATGGAATATAATTATTACCACCAGCAGGAACTTTAGAAGCTAGAATTCACAGTTTAGACTAAAATATTCCAAAATATGTTTAATTTAATCAAAATAATAATAATTACAAGTTGAAAAATATGCAAAGTACTTAAACACGAATATACCTATATGATTAAGCCTGAGACCAAGCTCTGAGATTAAGCTATAAATGCATTCAGAATTCAAGGTTAACTTATCAAACGGGGTGTTTTCAGTGTATGGATTTATTCACTCACAAAAGTGTAAATATTAACTTGTCCCAAACATGTTGAAACAAGGAATCATAAGCCCCATTTTGAAAATATTAAATATTTACTTGACAACAACAAACATGTCCAGGAAAACGTTATTCTTTAGAAACAAATGCTGCCCACTTTGTCAGATCTGGAAATCATGTTTATGAAACAAATAGGTAGATTTGGAACCTCATTATTAGAGATGAAAATAATACTTATTGATTACTAGACAGATTGAAAACACTGCCTAATAATTTATCTGTTCAGTGTAATTCTAGACCCAATAAAATACTCAAATATTTGACAAATGTATTAATCAAAACACAAATACAACATATGAGGCAAATGCCAGCATCAGTCATAGACACTTACACTGCATAGAATAATACAAGTAGTTTATAATATAAAGCATGATTGTAGGTGTATGCTCACAGAATTTGGAATCTAGCTGGAACAAATTTTCTTTGTTTATAATCTGCAGATGTTATTTTTATTATCCTTTTAAATTCTGATTAGTCTCCATGATACTGCAGTAGCTTTCATTATATTCCTATGCATTGGTCTAGAAGTCCACAGAAGTCCGTTTTATTACCACAGATCTCTAGAAGCTTAAACAATGTGCAGTTAACTCTTAGATGAAATATGATGATTTCCTGCAAGCAATCAAAGTATTTTACATTATCACCATAATCTACATTATCTATCTAAATGTATTCTAATTTTTTTCCTACTTAATTCTCAAATGAAGTGTCATTTTGCAGTTAACTGAGTACTGTCTTCTCTCTTAAAGTGCCACCCAACTTCCCACCTTCTCTGGATGCTGCTCATGTCTGCACATGAATTATTCCTTATAAATTCTAGAAGTGTTTCCTTCAAAATCTGTTCAAATTCATCTCTTTGGGCTAAAAATAAATCTTCACTCTTTCTTGTCCTTTAGCAATGAGTTTACAGAATGTAACATTTTATTTTAAAAATTTCCTCTTATTTTTTGAATGCAGATGGACTTGTGACATAAGAAGCCATATTTCTACTCATTTGAATTTCCACCATGCCTAGCATATCTGTAGGAGTATTGTTAACCTGCAAAAGTTCCTACTCAGCACAACTTCATTCACTTACGACAAAATAACATAAATTTTCCTGTAAAAATATATGTTCATGTACTCATCTCCACATATAAAAACCTACCAATTTGCTGAAAGTATGTACATATAGGCAAATTATTATATGTGAGTCATTTATGTTTTCCAACATACATTTACAAGTGTTTGCTATGTACAAGACTGTGTGATTGTTAATTTATCTAGCTTCTTCATGATTTGGTCAAGAAAGCCTTCTATATGGAAAAATTAAATGTGTTGATAACAAACTAATGGCCTTTTAATCATGAAGAGATCCCCCCTTTTTTCCTTTTTTCAACTCTTTATTTTTTTTCTTTTAACAGTTCTAAGATCTTCTTTCAATCAGGGACATTACTTTTAAGTTTTAATACCAAACAGTTGACATTTTTTACTGTCTTAAAATCAAAACTAGCTGGAATTTTCCAGTTTTAAAAATGTTCAGTTTTAGTTACACATGAATAGAGAAAGTTAGGTCTGAGCAGATGGCTGTCAAAACACCAATGACTGCACACCATGGCTGAGAACTTGCACACAAAAATATGCAACTTGGTGCACAGTATAGACTTCTTCCCTGTAAATGCCAATGGCCATCTGGTTTGAAAGCTCTGCAAAAATCTATTTGATGCAATTCTATATTTGCCCTGTCTTCCATGGATATTAAAGTATATCAGCATCTGTTAGAATCCCTGACAGGAAAAATTCTGTCCCCAGAACCATTCCATGTCCCTGTATTTCACTTCCCAACATTAAAAAACAACTGGAAGCCAAAACATGATGGCCACAATGGGGCACATCACTCACCTGAATGGAAATGGTTGAAAACCAGAAAGAGTTAATGCATTCCACTTAGAATAAACCCTCTTTCCCCTGTGGGACCACATATATACTAACTGTTCACAAATAGCATTATTCTTAGAGTTACTTCCTAAGAGCGTAATTCTACATTCCTCTCTGCAATTAGGTTCACCTTAGTGCACATTTATGCAAAATAGTTTTACCACTGTATTGCTGGAAATTCAACAATGTTTGCTTTCATTAAAATATTACATAACTTAATAGAGAAATATAAATTCTACAAATGGGGTTACTATATAGTGAATGTAACTACCATAGACATTTTGTCTGTTGGATCAAAATATATATTTTATTCTATACAACAGAAGATAATTGCCACTATGATTTTATGTGGTAAACTGTTTCATTTTATGCCAGATTACATTAAACAGGAAATCACTAACAGGTCTAACAGGAAATATCCTCATGAAAAAAAATGTTTATTATTGGGGAAGTACATTAGAATACAGAGAAGAGCACAAATTGCAGTTGATACCCGAGTTTGATACAATAAAGGAATATAACATATAACCTTGTATGGGTATTTTCAGATGTGTTCTGTATTTTAAGTGTAGAAAGATTGGGGAGCTATTCTGAAAGTTGGGGTGCAAGAGCAAATACTTTGTTCTACCCAAAAGAAATCACTGAATTTTCTTGTTGCTCCTCAATGCAAATGGCATTTACTCAAATGAGCAGAAGCATCCACAGGTAGATTGTGACCACAGAGCTCTCATCTGTGCTGTTCAGTGGCTGAGCAATTTCCTATTAAAAATGTATGAATTTGCCCATACTATTCAAAGAAGCAAAAGTGGTTTCTGTGATTTAAATATTCTCAATTTATTTTGAGCTCTGATAGGGCTAGGTTTTTTTCTCTGAGGACCCTTCAGTTTATGTAGGATTCCTCCTTGACTCAGTTGCAAAGTCATTGGTGAATAAGGTAACTGCAGCCACACTGAAGTAAGAGGTAATATCCCCATCCATGAAGGTAAAGATATCATTCTCAAACTTCTGATTTAAAAATATCCTTCAGCAAAATTTGTGAGTTTGTTTAAAGAATAGCATGTACCCAAACACCATTCTTTCTATTAAGATGTGCGCCAGTACCTTCTTGGAAATTCACTAACTACAGATAATATGCAAGCTTAAAGTAGAGGAGGAGAAACTAAGAGAAAGATTTGCTTTTTTATAATTGAAAGTGAAAGTCTACTTTATATAAAAATAGAACACATTTCATATAACTTTCTACATCTCAATGATCTCTTTCCTCAATGACTGAAACAAAATTAGACTCTTGGCAAAGTCCTCGATACAGACACTTGTAATGTTTAACAGGGAATATTCACTATTGCAAAATTCATTTCTAGACATTGTGAGCACTAAAACTATTTAGCAATAGACTAATTTTTAAATGCTATAAGGAGAAGAGTAAGAAATTCTTAAGACATTTGACTTTTTATTCTGATTTTACCACACTATTGCTTAATCAAAAAATGGAAAGATACATTTATATTATAAGGCATGTAAACTTATTTAGACATATCTTTGGGTACATTCTAAATGGTTTAAATATGCATATTTGATGTATATTTTCTCTAGAAATTAGAAAGTAATTTTGTCATGCTTTTGACATTTTCCCACATGGTTTGGTATATTTATCTTATATGTATGTAGCACTGAGCTTAAATAAGTTCAATACCGAGGTTGAGTATAGAGTCTATGTAACAATTCTGGGTACTGGAGAGATGGTTCAGGTGTGCAGAGCTCATAATACTCAGAGAACCCTGATCAATCCCTAGCAACCTTGTCTGAGACTCCCACCTGTATATAACTCCAACTTCAGAGAATTTGATGTTCCCTTCGAGCTTCTGAATGTACTGGACAAATGTGCAAAAGCCTGAATAGATATGCTTGAATGCATACATTTTTTAAATCTATAGGCATTCTTGAAACTATGAATTATCTTGCACACTGTAACAAATGTAGGAAAGACTTAACGAACTGCTATGCTGTTGTTTATGCAGCTTTTAAAATGTATTTCAATATCTATGACCAGCAGGTCATCCTCACCCCATATTACCTTGGCTATTACCACTTAGTTTAGGATAAGTCTGGATTTTTCATCTGTGTGTTTACATCTCCATACTATTTTCAGACACACACAATAAGTACTATGGCATGGAAAGAATGGAAAATACAAAAATATTAATGATAAAAGCAGTACCTGATACCTCATAAAGCTAATGGAATCTGCTTCATCTTAAGCAAAATCTGATGTGGTGCATGCTGATATATGGTGTAAATTTAAGAGAGATTTGAGCAATTGTGTAAGCAGGATTTGGCACACCAACAGCAGATGACCAACAGGTATAGTACATTAATATTTTGGGCATGATGCAAACATGGCTGGACGGTACTGGCATTGGGTACAGAGAAGGAGAATCAAATCAAGAGACATTTACAAGGTACAAGCAGTAACGCTGGTGGTCAATTAATGTGAGAATAAGACATAAGATGGTTGGAGGACTATCCAGTACTATGCTGGTACTTAGCAAGTGACAGGTCACATTCGAATCCTAGAAACACGGAGTATCTACTGATAACTTCAAATAAGCAATGTAGTCGTGTTGTTAGATGAAAGAAACAGTAACAAGAATACCATAGATTCAGAACACTGCCTTGTAAGAACTGTACCGAGGTGATTAGGGAACACAGGTTTATAGATTCAACCTGAAGATAATCACCAGTTACATAAATGGATACAGGCAACAGGGAAGAACATGGCTGTAACAACACATCTTCTAACTTGTTTTCTCTTTACAATGAAAAGGAACGACACAAAATACTGAAAAGATTGAGCAAGGTAAAATTTCTAGAATCCAGACATCCATCAAGATGCTGACCATGTTATGATTTATATAGAGACACAGAGTAACATACAAAATGTAACTATGAAAACAATATAATAAAGTGAAACCGTAACAATGAAGTGGAGAAAGATAATCTACATTGACAATGTAGATGAAGACTTAATTCTTAAATATCTAGACTGGAAAGAAACATATGTGAATACATCATTTTTGTGTATAATGTTATATTCAAGTTAGACATTCTGTGTTTGTTGAGTGTTAGTCTATCTTCTATATAGAAAGCTTCCTAGAGTAGGAAGTTGAGAGGGTAATTTTTGGTTATAATAAGTGTTCTTACTGCTGAAAATAAAATTTACCCTCTGAGCTACACTGGGAAACACTTTTGAGGTACGATGATTTTTTTCAGGTACTTCACATTCCTCTACATATTGATTTTTGTTCACATTTATCAAAATCTAGCAAAAGGCTGACACTGCATGTCAAAGGACTATTTTCTTTTTGCTAAACTTTGTGGCTAAATGTAATTAAAGTACAATTTCTTAAGCACCAAGAAAATTTTGCAACCGAGAAGGAATTTATAACATGCATATCATTAAACGCTAAATTTGAGAGTAAATGGGGGTGGGTATTGTGGTGAGTACACAATGGGAGCCTGTCAATGGACAACATTTTTTTCTGTGCTTCATGAATAGACAACAATGTAGAATCAGTGAAAATGTGCAGCCCCATAACATTCCATTTAAGTAAAACAAAATAGAAACTTTCCCTCAGAAACCTCAAAAATGTATCATGTTATCTGAAAGCCCCCTAAAAGATTATGTTATTCTGCTGGCCCAAGGAACTTTATGTGTATGATAAAAATCAATAAGCAAAGAAATTAACCAGTATCCAGAACTAACGTGCCAACAAAACAATAAAAACATGGATGGCCACGTACTTAGGTTCTGCAATCATTGCTTGCAGGAGAAAAATTTCCTAACCTGGTTCCCTTCTCTTTCCTTCTAACACTGTTGAAAGTGCTGGGAAACTCAAATGGATGAAGCATTCCCAAACCTCGTTCCTACAGCTTTCTGGCATGCCTGATGGGCTATTTTTATTCTGTGACCTACTTAAAGCCACGTTGTAGAGACTTTCTTTTGGAAACAGAGGCAAGTAGCTTTTCCAAATTAGTCCTCATCTCTTTTTGAAACCTGCAGACCCTTAAGAAATGACATAGATTTAAGAGGAGGAACACAGCATGCTGTCCTGGCTGTTTTCCCTTTGGCTATTTACTAGTCTCTTGCTACTTTCCCCCACAAGTTCTTATCAGGGTAGGACACACTTCCAATTACACAGAAGTCACTTATAGCTTCCTCCCAGGATAATAACACCTGTTCTTGCCTGAACCATTCAAAGGGATGCGCTGGGCATGCTTTCCCTACCCTTTCTCTCCAAAGCCGACACTAATTCTTGTTGCTAGAAAAGCAGCCACACCATAAGATGCTTGTAGCAAAAGGAAGACAAATAACAGGAGAAACCTTCTTAGCACTGAACATTTTTATATCCAGAATTATGCACATCCTCTTGGTAATTTCAAGAAATGAGCTATATTATACGCAATATACATTTAATTCCACCTACAGTCTACTTGAAATCAATAAAATCTAATTTCAGCTTCAGAATAATTCGCTTTATTTTTCAAAATTATCTTAACTTTTATATAAAGAAAAGTCTACTTGAAGGAGTAGTAGTCTATAAATGAAACATTTTAGACTGGATAAATGACATACCATTTGAAGCAGCTCACCAACATGTTGGCCAGTGTTTTCATATTATAAATTAGTTCCCAGAAATCATGAGCAAAATTGACTGGACTATGAATCAAAGTTACAACTTCTTCACCACCGATATTTAAGATTCAAAAATATTTAAATGGAAATCCAAAATGGAAACTCTTCAGGGGAGTTACTGGAGAATTCAAGCTGAGAGGTCTTGTTTGTTCAGTTGCTTTTCTTCTGTTACATGGAATAAGGCTAAGAGATCTGATTATATTACAGACAGGATGTTTTGCTCTCCTTGTGGTTTCTATTTTATATAGATACATGAAGTCATAAACATGTATATTACCCTAAGAGTACATGGAACTGTCTAGGGGAGGTGGGGTGCTAACAGGAGGAAAGATGAGGTAGGGAGAAGAGAGCTATGGGATGACTTAATGGACAATACACACTTACATGAAGATCTCCTATGTAACAGCACCTTGTACAATAACCATACTCAATGAAAAGGAAAAACAGAAATGGAATACATACAAAATAATGGAACTCTTTGTACAGGAAAACATTTCTTACACTTGTACCCAAAGAAAGCTGTGACCCCAGAACACTTGTAACTTCCCATCTCCTAAGAGTAAGTGTGGAAGTCAGCTCTGTGGGGAGACGTAGCCCAGAGGAAAAAATGCCTACAGCTTCTTGCTGATGTTGTCCAATGTGAACTGGGACTTTCTAACTGATACCCGGCTGCCCTGTCCTATCATAAAGTGCTGTCAATCACTTCAATTGGCCCCTTGGGTTATGTCAAGGATTTCACAAGAAATTGTAAACAAAGAGAAACATGAAATTCTCTGAGCGGACTTACTCATGGACAAGAGAAACCAAGATGGTCCATGGTGTCTTTAAGGTTTTGCAGATACTACGCAAAGAAAGGGCTAATGTGACAGGAGATGGAAATGACGAATCTGAGGATGTGCTTGAGGAAATGGGGTATAAAGCAAAAGAGCAGTGGGAGATTAGGAAAGTAGTAAGTTGAGATGTTTGTCATAACGGAAAACATACAGAAGAAAGAACAAGGACAAGAAACCGAGGGAAAAGAGATGACCAAACCACTGAAACTGAGATGTGTGTTCAGGGGATCAATGCAGGAGAGGACTGGTCATATGCTTGAAGCCGTGAGGTGACTAATTTGAACATAATTGGAGTATCAATATAGAAGACTGGAAGATGAGGTATACGAAATGTGTTTCAAAAGCCAAGAAATGTTAGTGATATGGAAATGAAAAGAAGGTGGTTAGGAATAGGAAAAGAGTGAGGTGTATCTGTTAAAATCTGAAGGATGAAAAGACACTAAACTGTCTTCTCTCACTAAGTTTCCCTTTATGTATCACTTATCACCCCTGGCAAATCATTTCTCCTCTTTCCAGAAGACTTAATCAGCTCCTCCTGGAGAGACAGTAGTATATAGGCAATTGTGAGTGGTCCAGCAAGAGTGCTGGGAACCAAACCCAGGTCCTCTGCAAGAATGCTGTGCAGTCTTAAATGGCCATCATCTCTCTAGCCCCATCAGCGTCAGTGGTGAGACTTCAGTCTACTCTGTGTTGACTCATTTAGACTCATTGTCTGACCTCCCTTAAGACATTGTGTCTCTTGAAAGTAATCAATGAGTGTAGTGGGCTCGGGAGTGTAGAGAGGAGGAACTCATCAAGTTGGGGTTGGCCGTGGTGGAAAGAGTGAGAGAAGAAATGGAGCAGAGGGGATGGGAAATAGACTTGATTTTGTTTTACAAAACTGTGAATTAAAAAATTTAAGTGAGACTTCCCAACACACCTCTTTGATTCTTATTTCAAGAAAATAAAATTTGACAAAGAAATACTTTTAATCTGCTTTTTATGTTGCTCATGGAAAGTAAACAGGAAATTCTCTCTAAATTAGAGTACAATGAGAAAATATAGCAATGGAAATAAAGCAATTGAAATCAGGATATTAGTGTCCCTGTGACTACATAGCCTACAGGATCTAACCCAAAACAACTGTATTTACCTCCAACCTTCATGATGAACCTTTATTTTATGCATATGCATGTGCATGCATGTGTTCATGTGTGTATTTATGAGTATATACATGCATGTAAAGACCAATGGTTGACCCAGTGGTGTTTCTTCCTTGTTTCCCTCCATATAAACTGAGACAGTGTCTCTCATTTGAACCCAGAGCATACAGGTTTGGCCAGCCTAGCTAGTCAGCCCTACTACCACCTCCCAAAGAGCTGGGATTAGAGACAAACTGCTCTACACATCTTGCTGGTAAGGAGATGAAACTAAGCACCTTATCCACTACCCCAGCTCTCCATCTCCTTCATGCTAACATTTTAAACAAGGTTTTAATTATCATTACTGATAACCTTCAAAGTTCTTTTAAAATGGTCGGTTTTCTCCTAAGTAGGATGAATGAAACCATGGTTTCAGGAAAAAATACTCTACTGATTTTTAAGCACACACACACACACACACAAAATACCTCTTGTCTGAAATCCCCTGTCATGTGTGTCATCAGCCATGGCACTGTGTTTACCATGTTATATGTGCCTTGTAAAAGATGGGTATTAGTGTTGCCTTTAGTATTATTTTGAAAAATACATCCTGATGGATTAAAAAATAGGTCTGCAGAAGTAACACATTAATTGTACAATAAACTTTTCCTAGAATTTCAGTTACCAAAACTCAGCTGCCAAATGTAAGTTGACCAAAGTCCTTAGTTTACTTGATAAACTTTTTAAGCTGCACATACATAATTAATAAGTGTGGGTGTTTGCATTTGCATGTAAGAGATAGTATGTGTGTATGTATGTATGTTTGGATTGTGTGTGTGTATAAGTGTGTGTGAACATGTCTGTTCACTAGTGAAATCAATACTACCTTCATCTACAAAACTGAATGAGAATTACTATTTATCTGACACATAAAAATTGTACAATGTCTCACAAAGAACAAAAAAGCAAAATTAATTAATAAAGAAAACCGCCCTTCCGCCCCTGCCTGGTCCTCTGGGCTGGAGCAGACACAGAGTCGGTCTGCTCCTGTCCTGTTGAGAAACTGAATCCTGAGTCATCCAGGAGCCAGTGCACTCAGAGCAGCTGGTAAGAACTCCATCTCACTCCCTAAGCCCCAGAGATACATCAGGGAGCTAGGGACATTCAGGGCACAGCAGCTACCCAAACCCCGCCCCTCCGGAATTCCACTTCCCTTCCGCCCCTGCCTGGTCCTCTGGGCTGGAGCAGACACAGAGTCGGTCTGCTCCTGTCCTGTTGAGAAACTGAATCCTGAGTCATCCAGGACCCACTGCACTCAGAGCAGAAGGATTTCCAGATCCAAGAGGTGGCCTGAGTCCCAGGAGTTATTCCACCCAGGAGATTAGGAGCATAAGACCACAGAGACCTCTGGACTCTGAGGAGCTCTGCAATAAGCAAGATAACTGGAAATACAGACTCCAGTTTTACACAGTGAGGGCAGGTACCACTAGAGTTAACCAGATGGCGAAAGGCAAGCGCAAGAACATAAGCAACGGAAACCAAAGTTTCTTGGCATCATCAGTGCCCAGTTCTCCCAATATAGCAAGCCCTGAACACCCCATCACACCTGAAAAGCAGGATTCAGAATTAAAATCACTTCTCATGATGATGATAGAGGATTATAAGAAGGAATTAAGTAACTCCCTTAAAGAAATATAGGAGAGTACAAGTAAACAGATAGAAGCCCTTAAAGAGGAATCACAGAAATCCCTTAAAGAAATGGAAGAAAACACAAAGAAGGAATTAAACAAAAACATTCAGGATCTGAAACTGGAAATAGAAACAATAAAGAAAGTTCAAAGGGAGACAACCATGGAGATAGAAAACCTAAGAAAGAGATCAGGAGTCACAGACGCAAGCATCACCAACCGAATACAAGAGATAGAAGAGAGAATCTCAAATGCAGAAGATACGGTGGAAAATATTGACACAGTTGTCAAAGAAAATGAAAAAAGCAAAAAACTCCTAACTCAAAACATCCAGGAAATCCAGGACACAATGAGAAGACCAAACCTAAGGATAATAGGTATAGATGAGAATGAAGATTCCCAACTTAAAGGGCCAGTAAATATCTTCAACAAAATCATTGAGGAAAACTTCCCTAACCTAAAGAACAAGATGCCCATAAACATACAAGAAGCCTACAGAACACCAAATAGACTAGACCAGAAAAGAAATACCTCCCATCACATAATAATCAAAACATCAGATGCACAAAACAAAGAAAAAATACTAAAAGCAGTAAGGGAAAAAGGTCAAGTAACATATAAAGGCAGACCTATAAGAATTACACCAGACTTCTCACCAGAGACTATAAAAGCCAGAAGAGCCTGGACTGACATCATACAGACACTAAGAGAACACAATTGCCAGCCCAGATTACTATACCCAGCAAAACTCTCAATCACTATAGATGGTGAAACCAAGATATTCCATGACAAAACCAAATTTGCACAATATCTTCCCACAAACCCAGCACTTCAAAGGATAATGGATGGAAAACGCCAACACAAGGAGGGAAACTACAACCTAGAAAAAGCAAGGAAGTAATCTTCCAACAACCCCAAAAGAAGATAACTATACAAACATAACTTTACCTCTAATAACAAAAATAACAGGAAGCCACAATCATTTTTCCTTAATATCTCTTAACATCAATGGTCTCAATTCCCCAATAAAAAGACGCAGACTAGCAGACTGGATACACAAACAAGACCCAGAATTTTGCTGCATACAAGAAACACACCTCAGTGACAAAGACAGACACTACCTCAGAATAAAAGGGTGGAAAACAATTTTTCAAGCCAATGGTCCCAAGAAACAAGCTGGAGTAGCCATTCTAATATCAAATAAAATCGACTTTCATCCAAAATTAATCAAAAAAGATAAGGAAGGACACTTCATACTCATCAAAGGAAAAAGCTACCAAGGTGAACTCTCAATTCTGAACATCTATGCCCCAAATGCAAGGGCACCTACATACATAAAAGAAACTTTACTAAAGCTCAAAACACACATTACACCTCACACAATAATAGTGGGGGATTTCAACACCCCACTCTCAGCAATGGACAGATCATGGAAACAGAAACTAAACCGAGACACTTTGACATTAACAGAAGTTATGAACCGAATGGACTTAACAGACATCTATAGAACATTTCATCCTAAAACAAAAGAATATACCTTTTTCTCAGCACCTCATGGTACCTTCTCCAAAATAGACCATATAATTGGTCACAAAACAAGCCTCTACAGATACAAAAAGATTGAAATAATCCCTTGCCTCTTATCAGATCACCATGGAATAAGACTGGTCTTTAATAATGACAAAACCAATGGAAAACCCATGTGCACATGGAAACTGAACAACTCTCTACTCAATGATGACTTGGTCAAGGAAGAAATAAAGAAAGAAATTAAAGACTTTTTAGATTTCAATGAAAATGAGGACATATCATACCAAAACTTGTGGGACTCCATGAAGGCAGTGCTAAGAGGAAAGCTCATAGCTCTAAGTGCCTACAAAAAGAAACTGGAAAGAGCACACACTAACAAGTTGACTGCACAACTAAAAGCCCTAGAACAAAAAGAAGCAAATACACCTAGGAGGAGTAGAAGGCAGGAAATAATCAAACTCAGGGCTGAAATCAACCAAATAGAAACTGAAAGAACAATACAAAATATCAATAAAACCAGGAGTTGGTTCTTTGAGAAAATCAACAAGATAGATAAACCCTTAGCCAGATTAACCAGAGGGCACAGAGACAGTATCCAAATTAATAAAATCAGAACTGAAAAGGGAGACATAACAACAGAAACTGAAGAAATTCAAAAAATCATCAGATCCTACTACAAAGGCCTATACTCAACAAAACTGGAAAACCTGGATGAAATGGACAATTTCCTAGACAGATACCAGGTACCGAAGTTAAACCAGGAGCAGATAAACCATCTAAATAGTCCCATAACCCCTCAGGAAATAGCAGCAGTCATTAAAAGTCTCCCCACTAAAAAAAGCCCAGGACCAGATGGTTTTAGTGCTGAATTCTATCAGACCTTCAAGGAAGACCTAATACCAATTCTCTTCAAACTATTCCACAAAATAGAGACAGAAGGAACACTACCCAATTCGTTCTATGAAGCTACAATTACACTCATACCCAAACCCCACAAGGACCCAACAAAGAAAGAGAACTTCAGACCAATCTCCCTTATGAACATCGATGCAAAAATACTCAATAAAATTCTAGCAAACCGAATCCAAGACCACATCAAAACAATCATCCATCATGATCAAGTAGGTTTTATCCCAGGAATGCAGGGATGGTTCAATATTCGGAAATCCATCAATGTAATCCACTATATAAACAAACTTAAAGAAAAAAACCACATGATCATCTCACTAGATGCTGAGAAAGCATTTGACAAAATTCAACATCCCTTCATGATAAAAGTCTTGGAAAGATCAGGAATTCAAGGCCCCTACCTAAACATAGTAAAAGCAATTTACAGCAAACCAGTAGCCAACATCAAGCTAAATGGAGAGAAACTTGAAGCAATCCCACTAAGATCAGGGACTAGACAAGGCTGCCCACTCTCCCCCTACCTATTCAATATAGTACTGGAAGTCTTAGCCAGAGCAATTAGACAACAAAAAGAAGTCAAAGGGATACAAATAGGAAAGGAAGAAGTCAAAATATCGCTATTTGCAGATGATATGATAGTATACTTAAGTGACCCCCAAACTTCCACCAGAGAACTCCTAAACCTGATAAACAACTTCAGCAAAGTGGCTGGTTATAAAATCAACTCAAACAAATCAGTAGCCTTCCTCTACATGAAAGATAAACAGACTGAAAAAGAAATTAGGGAAATGACACCCTTCACAATAGTTGCAAATAATATAAAATACCTTGGTGTGAATCTAACCAAGCAAGTGAAAGACCTGTATGACAAGAACTTCAA
>NW_021624385.1:0-2256 GCF_004785775.1 Grammomys surdaster
CTTCTTTTTGTTCTAGGTCTTTCAGGTGCTCTGTCAAGCTGTTAGTGTATGCTCCCTCCAGTTTCTTTTTGTAGGCACTTAGAGCTATGAATTTTCCTCTTAGCACTGCTTTCATTGTATCCCATAAATTTTGGTATGATGTGTCATCATTTTCATTAAATTCTAAAAAGTTTTTAATTTCTTTCTTTATTTCTTCCCTTACCTGATTATCAAGGAGTAGTGTTGTTCAGTTTCCATGTGAATGTGGGCTCTCCATTCTCTTTGTCATTTTTGAAGACCAGCCTTAGACCATGGTGATCTGATAGGATGCAGGGAATTATTTCAATTTTCTTATATCTGTTGAGGCCTGTCTTGTGCCCAATTATATGGTCTATTTTGGAGAAGGTACCATGAGGTGCTGAGAAAAGGGTATATTCTTTTGCTTTAGGGTGAAATGTTCTATAGATATCTGTTAAGTCCATTTGGTTCATAACTTCTGTTAGTTTTACTGTATCTCTATTTAGTTTCTGTTTCCATGATTTATCCATTGCTGAGAGTGGGGTGTTGAAGTCTCCCACTATTATTATGTGAGGTGCAATGTGTGTTTTGAGCTTTAGTAAGGTTTCTTTTATGAAATTCGATGCTCTTGTATTTGGCGCATAGATATTCAGAATTGAGAGTTCATGTTGGTTGACTTTTCCTTTGACAAGTATGAAATGCCCTTCCTTATCCTTTATGATAGTGTTAAGTTGAAAGTTGATTTTATTCGATATTAGAATGGCTACTCCCGCTTGTTTCTTAGTGCCATTTGCTTGAAAAATTGTTTTCCAACCTTTTACTCTAAGGTAGTGTCTGTCTTTGTCACTGAGGTGGGTTTCCTGTAAGCAGCAAAAAGCTGGGTCCTGTTTGCGTATCCAGTCCGTTAGCCTATGCCTTTTTATTGGGGAATTGAGTCCATTGATGTTAAGAGATATTAAGGAGAGGGTGTTCTTGCTTCCTGTCATTTTTGCTAATAGTGGAGACATCGTTTGTGTGGTTATCTTCTTTTGGGTTTGATGGAAAAGGATTATTTTCTTGCTCTTTCTAGGGTATGATTGCCCTCCTTGTAGTGGAGCTTTCTGCTATTATCCTTTGTAAAGCTGGATTTGTGGGAAGATACTGTGTAAATTCAGTTTTGTCATGGAATATCTTAGTTTCTCCGTCTATGGTAATTGAGAGTTTTGCTGGGTAAAGTAGCTTGGGCTGGCATTTATGTTCTCTTATGGTTTGTATGATACTTGTCCAGGATCTTCTGGCTTTTATAGTATCTGGTGAGAAGTCAGGTGTAATTCTGATAGGTTTGCCTTTATACGTTATTTGGCCTTTTTCCCTTACTGCTTTTAAAATTCTGTCTTTGTTTTGTACATTTTGAGTCTTGATTATTATGTGACGGGAGGTATTTCTTTTTTGATCTAGTCTGTTTGGCGTTCTGTAGGCTTCTTGTGTGATTATGGGCATCTCATTCCTTAGGTTAGGGAAGTTTTCCTCAATAATTTTGTTGAAGATATTTACTGGCCCTTTAAGTTGGGAATCTTCACTCTCTTCTATACCTATTATCCTTAGGTTTGGTCTTCTCATTGCGTCCTGGATTTCCTGGATATTTTGAGATAACAACTTTTTGCATTTTGCATTTTCTTTGATAGTTGTGTCAATATTTTCTAAGGTATCTTCTGCCCCTGAGATTCTTTCTTCTATCTCTTGTATTCTGTTGGTGATGCTTGTGTCTATGACTCCTGATTTCTTTTTTAGGTTTTCTATCTCCAGGATAGTCTCCCTTTGTGATTTCTTTATTGTTTCCACTTCCATTTTTATGTCCTGGATGGTTTTGTTCAATTCCTTCATCTGTTTGTTTGTGTTTCCTTGTAATTCTTTAAAGGATTTTTGTGTTTCTTTAAGGACTTCATCCTGTTTTCCTTTGTTCTCCTCAAGTTTTTTGATAGTGTTATTTACTTCCTTCTTGTAGTCCTCTGGGATGCTGCGTGAGTTCAAGCTCCTGGGAGTCCCTGTTTTTCTTGGTTTTCTGCGGTTGGGTACGGAGCTGCTGCCTGCGACTTGCTCTAGGCTCGGTCCCAAACCGGAAGACAGCTCCTGGTTTTATTGATTCTTTGAATAGTTCTTTTTGTTTCTATTTGGTTGATTTCAGCCCTGAGTTTGATTATTTCCTGCCGTCTACTCCTCTTGGGTGTATTACCTTCTTTTTGTTCTAGGTCTTTCAGGTGCTCTGTCAAGCTGTTAGTG
>NW_021624386.1:0-6522 GCF_004785775.1 Grammomys surdaster
ATTTGATTCATATACTTTTAGGAAGAAAGTTTAAGGAGATGATTTTAGTTGTTTTGCCAGAAAGATGTAGTGAAGTTAAAGTTAAGAATAGAGTGTGCTCCCTCCTTATAGAATAAGAAGTAAAGACTGCATAATAAGGAAAACAATCAGCTTTCATAAATAGCACTAAGAAGAGAAATATGCTTGGGACAGATTTGTGATTAAAAAAAAATTAATTCTTGCCAGGTCAAAGGATAAAACCCCAGGTGTGCCCCATGATAAAGCAGACCATGTGAACTTATAATGAGCTTATGAAATGAAACACTGTTTTCAACTTCCTACTGACATCCTTCTGTAACTCCCCTTTTGTGTAACATTTTATCTATGAGGTAATTTTATAACAAACATTTGTCTAAGAAGGTATAAAAAGGCTGAGAGAAAAAATAACTCGTGACTGTTTGGGCTCTGCTCCATCCACCAAACGTGTATATATGTCTCTTTGTACAATATGTATATATTCCCAATATGTATATATGTCTGTCTGTTGTTTATATGTATGTATACACATATGTATGTATATATATATATATTCAAGTAAGAATGTGTACTTGTGAAATTTATGAAACAGGTGGTCAGGACCAGCAGTGTATGTGTGCATGTGAGTGTGTGTGTGTCTGTGTGTGTGTGTCTATGTGTGTGTGTGTGTTTTGGTGTGTGCCTGCATGACTTTCTGTTTCTCCTTTTTTTTTCTCTCTGACTCATAAAGAGTTAAGTTAAAGTACATAGAGCCCAGGTAACTAAGTTTCTTTTCTTAATTTCTTGTTGCTATCAGTAGGAGTTTATTGCCAGAAACCATCAGCTGTTGGCCTTGGGAGACAAAGACAGTTAATTGCCAAAAGCCAATCACCTTCTGGCCCCCAGAACAGTAAGAGTTAAATTACCAGAAGCCATCAGGTTTTGACCTCAGAATAGCAAGAGAGAATTAAATTGCCAGAAGCCATCAGCTTCTGGCCCTCAGATCAGAGAAAGTTAAAGACCAGAAGTCATCAGCTTTCAGCCTTGTCTGAGGCTATGTCTCACCTCAGTAACTGACCCTGTCAGGGCTGTATGCCAGCAGCTATCTTAGTGTGAAAGAACTGTAGTTCAACATATCAAACCAAAGGAAACTTAGTGGAAAAATGTATAAGTGAAAAGAAGAAAATATTCATAGAAATGGACATCAGATGGCTCTCAAATATATATAAAAAACCTGTTTATACATACTTACAAAAATTTCCAGTTAAAGGTGTACTGAACATTTTTTCTTATGTAGCTGGCAAAGACCAAGATGTTTGATGACTCACAGTGGTCAGGGATTAATGAAAACCATTTAAATATGTATAAACAAAGAGTGTGGTTTGGTAAGGTTTTGTCAAGGGCCGTGTAGTACAGCATCTCTCTGATTTACAAACACACACACCATTTGATTTTAGAAGTTTTGGGAATTTATGATCAAACTGACCCTGTGCATGAAGTATAATGTGATGTAAGGTTTTTATGTGTGCATGACGTTAATCTCCATGCTGGGGAGGCAGAGGCAGGTAGAACTCTGATTTCAAGTCCAGCCTGTTCTATTGAGTGAGTTCCAAGACAGCCAGGGCAACAGAGAGAAACCTATTTCTATAAACAAAATAAAACCTTCTTTTTCTTTTTCTATGTGTATATGCCACTGGAATGTGTACCTTTGAGGGCCAGAAGACACAGGGCATGAGTTCTGGGTGTTTGTGATCTTCTTCATGTGGTGCTGAAACTACCTGGGTCCTCTAGAAGAGCATCAAGTACTCTTAAGTGCTGGGCTATCTTTTTGGTCTATGTTTTTAACTGACAATAAGATCATAACTCTATATATTTATGAGGTATAATGGAAACATGGAAGTATGCATTAGAGTGGAGTGATTACATTAAGTTAATTAACATATTTAATATTTCACTTACCTCAGTTTTGTTTTTTCTACTTAGGTGACAAATTGAATTTCTATACCAATTTGTTTAGAAAGAACATTTAAATGATATTAATTTCCGCAGTCTTTGAACAGGGACCTATTTTATTTATTTGTGTCTTCTGTTTCTTTTGATAGTGTTCTTATGTGTTCACTAAAGCGTAATCTTTCACCCCTCCCCTTATAAACCAAATTAACTAATAATGCCTTAAGTTTTGCTTTGCCTTTGTTAATATGGTATTGTTCAAATTTTTTTAAGACAGTTCATTATCAAATGAATAAAAACAGTACACATTTTTTTTGGTTTATTTTCTATGTTTCATCATTTCATAATTTGTCTATTATTTCTAGGTTGAGGGTGTGTGTATAGTCTTTTTTTCCTTTTTATAGAAGAATGTCATTAGCAAACAGAAATAATTCCATTTCTTTTTTCTTTTCTTCTTTTAAAAAATATTCATTTTTTTATGTATATGAGTGTTTTGTTTGTATGTATAGTTGCACCCTAGAAGACAGAATGAGATCCCTAGTAGTTCTAGACAGTTGTGATCTACCATGTGGGGGCTGGAAATTGAACAAAGAACCTCTTGAAGAAAAGCCAGTATTCTTAACTACTGACCCATCTCTCCAGCTCCATATTTCTTCTTGTCTGGTTGGATATGTATTTATTTCTCTTGGTTAATTGCTCTGGTTAAGATTGCTAATCCTAGGTTGAAAGCAAATGTGGCCATCTTTGTCTTGTACATGATTTTAGAGGAAGAGTTGTCAGAATTTCACCCTTTAGTATGATGTTATCTGTGAGTTTTAAAATATATGGCCTCATTGTGTGGTATATCCTTTCTACACCTAAGCCATACAGAGTTTTTAATCTTGGAGGATGTTGTCCGGTGGTGTTCAGTTGTATACTAATTGTGCATTTCTATCTGCCAAGACCAGTGACTATATTTTGAGGCTGGGGGGGGGGCAGCTGCTGAGTAAGTTGTCTCTGATTGAACAGGAATGTAAACTGTATTTCCTAGTTGGTTGAGGCTGCTTTTCAAAATCTATGAGATGTATGTAGTCCACTGGTATAGGCTGGGTGCTAATCCTGAGTGATGTGTGTTAGATTGCTTTTAGGCCACTTGTGATTGGCCAGATTGAAGATAATGCTCTACAGACATTATAGCTGTAGTTTCCCCTCTGTCCAGCATGGGAAAGACCTCAGGTTAGACTCTAGAGCTGGACACTGTCAGTGCTTGTACACTAGGGATGTATGAAGCTAGATTCTATGGCCTAAAGACACATAGGGAACATGAACTGATCTCTCCTATGAAGTTATTTACTGTAGCACTTTTTGCAATAGCAACATATTGTGTACTGTGAAAATGCTCATACTATAGTTTCAATTTGATGATCAATATTTAAAACATTTTGGAAATCTGAAAATAATTTATTAGCTCTTCTTAAAAATTTTTAAGGAGCATATTTTTGCATATGATTGTTTGCTGGCATATATGTACGTGCACCACATCCACACCTAGTGCCCTAGGAGATCACAAATTGGCATTGGGTTCCAGGAAACTGGAGTTAAGGATGGCTATGAGTTGCCATGTGGATTCTGAGAACTGAATCCAGGCTCTGTTCAAGAGCAGCAGATGCTTTTAACCACTGAGTTATCTCTCCAGCTCCGGGAAGATCTTCTTATATAGATTTTAGATTAAGTCACACAAACAACTCTGATAAATTAATCTGTGCAAACATCAACATAGCAAATAACATATATTGCCAGTTTTAAGTATTGACGTACTCTGTGTGAAAAGACATATACACATAAGTGCTGCTATAGCCTCAACCTGGCTGTGTAGCACAGGCTCTTTAAAGATTAAACAAAGTCTGAAGTCACAGCTAGGCCAGAGACTACCTTGCTCTGGTTCTGAACTCAGATTACTTATCTGAGCACAGTTGGATGTTTTCCTGGTTCCCTCTACCATTCACAGTTAGGATCTCCTTCCTACTTTTCTCCTAGTTTCCCTGGTTGGTCAGAGACAGTAAACCCCAAGCTGATGTGTTGCTGCTAAGTCTCCTGAGCTTAGTTTCCTGCCTTTGATAAACAAGAGGAAAGGGAGACTCTTTCCAGCACCTACCCCACTGTGGCCCCAGTGTGCTCGGGGGAGCAAGGAGGGCTGTGAATACAGAAACAGCTCTTGTCCAATCTCTGGCTCTTGCCCAATCTCTGGAGTGGGCAGCATGTGATCACAGGATCATGGTACCCCAACATCACTCAGGCAGACACAGACCCGGAAATGACTTGTTTAGCAGCATCAGGTTTATTTTTATGGATATGAAGAACTTAAGGCTTTTCAAAGGGCACTTGTGAGGCATAGAAGTAAAGGTAGCCACAGCTAAAGGTGGACTCCTGCTCCAGTTCCAAGGGCCACAGACAACAGCTTCATCAGATGGAGAAATCAAAGGTTACTTTCTAAGGCAATCTTAAAGTCTGGCATTCAGGGTTGGGGGCGCAGGGCCCATCCACTTCTCTCCTAGATAGAGAAAAATCACAGATGTCTATACATGGTTATAAGACAGGGTAGCAGTGGGACACGGTCCTAAGGGGACCCAGGACCTTCTAGGACCTGCTTGGCTTCAAGGTCTAGAAGGCTTCCTTCTCCCCTATGGGGAGACTTCTGAACTCCATTCAACCTTGATCAGAACCAAGTAAATGTAAGGCTTCTTGTTGCTGTTTTGCTCATGTGATGTAATGGGTGTTGGGCTGGGATCAAAAGGTCAAGGGAATGAAAATCTGAACTTACCTAGCAGGTAAGCTAGCAACTCCATGCGGTCAGACCCAAATAGCATGTAGGTTTTACCATCCACGTGGGCAACAGTGGTGGGCAGCCCAAAGGCCTAGAGAGAAGAGAGTATAGGAAGGATGGTGATAGAGCAGGTGCCTACAGGACTGATACACAGAACAAAGCAAATAAAAGCTCTGCTAAGAGATTCGTTGGCCTCAGCATCTTCTCAGCTTTACCTATGTGCCATATAGATTCTTGTTTTTAAAAACCACCATCCTTTCTTTCCTTGACTAGCTCAGGGGGAGGGACTCGATGAGGGGCTTAGGAGAGCTAGGGAGGGCTCACGAAGAAGAGTAGGCAGCTAACAGCCATGAACATTCACAGCCATGGCAACATGACTTCTCTCTCTTTAGACAGGGGCTGGGGATACACATGGAGTTGCTCACCCCGTATTTGCAGGCTGCCTCAGTGGTCTCCCTGAGCTTGTTCTTCACCAGTTCTGTGGTGATCTTCTCCAGAAAGTATTGGGCTTGTGCTGTAGACATTCCTGCCTTCTCTGCTGCCTTGGAAGACAAGGAAGAGCATGCAGCTGAGACTTCATTGTGGGGGTGGAAGAAGAATCTATTCTTTTCATTTTCTGTCCTCAAATTTTCCTGGAAAGACCTTGCCCCAACTGCAAGTAACTGGTTATCTAGCCTAGTCAAGACACGTTGTCCCCTTTTCCCAAAGTCTGGAAATAAGTGGAAAAGTCAGAGGACAAAAAAAAATCATAGTCACAGAAACCTCAGCAGAGAGCATCCCAGAGCCCAGCCAGCCTCAATTTTCCATTTCACAGTGAGGATAGACCACACTCCAGCCATTTTATACTTGCCTAGAGGCACAGAGTTTATTAATAGCTTGATTAATTGCCATATCCCTAGATTTCAAGCCCATTTGCTAAATATTAAGTAAAAACAGACTAAACACACATAACACACACACAGGCACATACACAGAAACACAGAAACACAGAAACACAGAAACACAGAAACACACACACACACACACACACTTTTAGAAACTAGATATAGACACTAGAGGAAAATATAGCTATTCTTTGCACATCGTGAATTGTTTCCCCTGTGCCTCAGAATTCCTAACAGTTTCAGGGTAGGTTCTGAGTCCTGTAGAATTTCCTGGAAATTTTTGAAATGGAGTGATGTCTCCAGCTACCTGCTTGGCTTGCAGACAATGAGAGGGTTTCTCACTAGGATGCACAGTAGTTTAGATTTAGTGGTGTTTCAGCCTGGAATCTCCTGAGGAGATATTCAAAGTCCTAGTGTAAAGGCTATTCCCTAACTGATGACATCAGCCTTTCTTGAGGGTGACAGTTGGCACTCATGGCTATGCCAGTGTCCAGCCCAGGTTTGGAAGCAACAAGTTGACCTCCTATGAGCCACTGTCCCTAATAGTTAAATGAGAGAGTTGTTGAGAAACAGAGGAAATGGATAACCCACTGAATTAAAACCATTTGCTAAATATTAAGTATAAACAGACTAAACACACACACACACACACACACAAACACACACACACACACACACGCCTTTAGAAACTAGATACAGACATAAGAGGAAAATGAAGCTATTCTTTGCACATCTAACTTAGGAGTGATTTGATGTCTCACATATTAAGAGAGTATGTGTCAATTATCATTTGTATACAGGAGAAAAAGATCATTTTTAGTTTCTTGGCTTCATTCCAAAGAACTTTTGAAGGCCTCTCCCTGTCTGGCCTGCATCCCATGTTTTGAGCAC
>NW_021624387.1:0-3156 GCF_004785775.1 Grammomys surdaster
CAGCAGTGAGGAAGCGCATGGCTTTTACACTTCCTGTGGGGCAGAGGCAATAGAGCTAAGATTCCTATTGCTTGTGTCCCGATGGAGGGCCAGCTCATCCCTACTTCATACATGTCCCCAAGCTCAGTCACCTGAAGTCTTTAATCCAATTCCAGTTTCTCATAATGGATTTATTACTCTTCTCAGTCATTGTTTTGGCCCACCTCTCACTTTTGGCTAGCTGATGCTCATACAACCATGTTTTACCTCTTGATACTCTAAGAAAATCCCCAGCCTGTTTGTTCTCAACTAGATTCCTCAATGTTTCGGACTGCCTTCACTTATTTATTTATTTCCATTTCCTTTAAAACTGGAGTTATAGATGATTGTGACCCACCATGTGGGTGCTGGCAATTATGACCTCTGAAAGAGCAGCTAGTGCGCTTATCTGCAAAGCTATCTCTCCAGCCTCCTCCTTACCTTTCTTAGCACCTTCTCCAACGAAATCCTTGGGTACGCTGATGGGAACCTGGAAGAGCTGCTTCAGGAGAGGAATCTCTTTGAACATGTACTGACATTTGTGGGGAATCATAACTAGTGGTTTGTTTCCTGGCAGTGTAGAGTAAAGACAAGTGGTTGAGAGAGGCTTTGAGGGTCTCAGGCTTGGGGAACTGCTCCTGTAAAAAGCCAACTACTAGCTTATTCTGAGGTCTGAATACTCAGTGCAGGACTGGCCCCTCTGGCCACAGAAAACAAGATTTCTTGCTCAGAGAGGGGGGCTCCTTCATGCTTACCACTGTCTTTCATGATTCCAATGATTAACGTGGGCCGTAACTGCAGCTTGATATTCCAGACGTGTTTGTATCTGCATAGGACCTACAAGTGTAGAGATAAGAAGGGGAGCCTGAGGGCTGGAGAGATGGCTCAGAGTTTAAGAGCACTGAATGCTTTTCTAGAGGTCCTGAGTTCAATTCCCAGCAACCATATGGTGGCTTACAACCATCTGTAATGGGGTCTGATGTACTCTTCAGGTGTGTCTGAAGAGAGCAACAGTGTACTCATAAAAATAAAAATAAATTTAAAAAAAAAAAAGAAGGGGAGCCTGTGTGGCATTTGAGGACAGATGGCTTAAGTGGCCTACAGGGCTGCCTCTTGGCTCTACAGTGGAAGGCGGGGTTGGCTACTCCACACTGAATGGCTTGGTTTAATAGCGAAAACTCTAAGCTCTTTGAAATAGATTCCAGAATGCATACTCGAGTGTATGGTTTTCATCCTGTAGAGTGTCCTAGAACCCCTGATCCCTCTCCCTGAAGTTGACCTAGCTTCCCTGAAGTCACCCTGTTCTTTCTAGGGTCTATGGAAAGAGAGTATTTGAACTTAGTTAGGACCAGAACCTTACTTGGAGGAGTCATGGTCCGTTTAAAGACACAAAGTGAACTTGAACCTGGGAATAGTTGGAACCCTAGTCTAACCCTGAGGGCATCACAAGGAATTTCTGCAGCCCGGTAACCTGTGCCTCACTCTGCACTCGCCTCGCAGGCCACAGCCCGCGCGGCTGCCCCGTGTCACCTCAAAGCCCAGCCAGGAGTAGGGAGACAGCACGTCGTAGAACAGTTCCAGGATGCGTGGAGCCGGCCCCATTCTGCAGTGAAGAGACAAAGCCAAGGAGAAGCCTTGGTCTGCTGAAGAGCTACAACGTTAGGAGCAAGCAGCCAGTCATAACCCGCGAATCGGAGGCGTGTCCGCTAAGGGCCCTAGTGCGCAGCCTCCGGGAGAGACCCCGCCCCACAGGGCGGGCCCAAGGGTTGCAGTGGGGTGAAGGGAAAAGGCGAAAGGCGGGGGAGGAGGGCGGAGTCTGAGATAAAGGGGAAGGCTGCACAGAGAAGGTCTATCAGGTGTGTGCAGCCACTGAACTTTATCCCTCAAGCAAGAATGCAATGCACAAGGATCCGAATTTGCAGTTGGATGATGTTTAAAGACCAGCATTGTGGAAATTTTGAATTACATCTTTTATTGTATTTAGTTTCTCAGAGTTTAGAACAATGTTTGGAATGAATTTGACAGTCTACATAGTGGTCTTTCCTTATGTCCATCATATACATTACAACACACCCAGAGGATGGCTGAAATTGTAGGTGACATGAAAGTATACGTACTATGATTTTATACATAGATATCCGTGGTCTTTTCTTATCTGCATTGTACACATTATAGCACACCGGGAGGATGCTTGAAATTATAGATGACATCAAACTCTACATACTATGGTTTTTTTCTATGTGTAGATATCTGTGAATTGTAACTTATAAATTAGGCACATTAGTGATGAATGCTAGAAGAACCATAACTTATCATACTAAAAATTTGTGCCTTATTATAACGAAAGTGCTACTTGAATATAAGTATTTCATTAGTACAGCACTTGATTTGATAACTGAGGTAGTTGCAGGAATGGAGACGGGGTAGTGTTTATAATGTGGACACTGGACAAAAGGATGACCTATATCCCAACAGGGAAGGCACAGGACTTATCTCCTACCATTATTATTTATTATTATTTACTTACCTACCTGAGATTCATTAAACTTAGAAGTTGATAGCCGCATGAAACCCAGATGCTTGTTGGGAAACTCAGGTTCCTAAATTGTCTGAGTTAATTTTTTTAATAAATCACACTGCAGCTCTTTTAATGGAAACTTGAGGTACAGAGACAACCTTCAGCTCGTGATTAAGATTTTTTTCTGAGATGGGGTCTCAGCATGTAGCCTTGTCTATCCTGCAACCATAATACCATTGTTATTATTTAGTATAAATGTTTGGGCATTATAGATGTTATGTGGAAAACAACAAAAATATATTCCCTGTTTTCAGTGGAAGTAGTTTAAGTGAGTCAACTGTGCACCTGTGTTGACCCAAATTTTGATATGCAGAGTACATGTGATGCTGTGTTTAATAGCATTCATCTGTAATCCCAGCATTCATACTGGAGGTGGTGGAGGAAGAGGAGGTGGTGGAGGAGGAAGAGGTGGTTACAGGAGAGTCTCTGGAAGCTCGCTGGCCACCTATCTTGCCATATGTACTGCTATATATCAAGGAATCTTGTTTAAACAAGGTAGAAGACAAGGATACACCTCCTTGTGTGGGTTATCCACATTCTTATATTCAACCATACACACA
>NW_021624388.1:0-2209 GCF_004785775.1 Grammomys surdaster
AGTCTTTAATCCAATCCCAGTTTCTCATAATGGATTTCCTTTTCTCAGTCATTGTTTCTGCCCTCTTCTCACTTTTGACTAGCTGATGCCTATCCAAGCATGTTTTACCTCTTGATATCCTAAGAAAGCCCCTGACTGGTCTGTTTTCCACTAGATACCCAAATGCTCATACTGTCTTCTGTTATTTATTTATTTATTTCTATTTCCTCTGAAATTGGAGTTATAGATGGTTGTAACCTACCATGTGGGTGCTGGCAATTAAATTAGGACCTCTGAAAGAGCAGCTAGTGTGTGTGCTAACTGCTTAGTAATCTTTTCCAGCCTCCTCCTTACCTTTCTTAACACTCTCACCAAAGAAATTCTTGGGTACACTGAGTGGAACCTGGAAGAGCTGCTTCAGGAGAGGAATCTCGTTGACTATATACTGGCCTTTGCGGGGAACCAGAGCTGGTGGCTGGTTTCCTGGCAGTGGAGAGTGAAGACAAGTAGTTGAGTGTGGACATAAGGGTCTCAGGCTTGGGGAACCACTCCTGTAAAAAGCAAACTACTAACTTGGTCTGAGTTCTGCATACTCAGTGCAGGACAGGCCCTCTGACCACAGAGAGCAAGTCTCCTTGTCCACTGAGGGAGGCTCCTTCATGCTTACCACTGTCTCTCATGATTCCAGCGATTAAAGCGGGCCGCAACTGCAGCTTGATATTCCAGAGGTGTTGGTATCTGCATAGGACCTACAAGTGTAGAGGTAAGAAGGGGAACCTGTGTAGCATTTGAGAACATATGGCTTAAGTGGCCTACAGGGCTGTCTCCTGGCTCTAAGTGCAAGGCAGGGATGGCTACTCCACACTGAACGGCTTGGTTGAATAGGAAAAAACTCTCAGCTCTTTGAAATAGATTCCAGAATGCATACCCGAGCGTATGGTTTTCATCCTGTAGAGAGTCCTAGCACCCCTGATGCCCCTCCTAGAACTTGACCTAGCTTCACTGGCGTTGCCCATGTTCTTTCTAGGGTCTGTGGAAAGAGAGTATTTGACCTTAGTTAGGACCAGGACCCTACTTGGAGGAGTCAAGGTCCGTTTAAAGGCACAAAGTGAACTTCAACCTGGGAAAGGTCTGAACCCTGTTCTAGCCCCGAGGGTATCGCCAGGAATTTCTGCAGCCCGGTAACCTGTGCCTCACTCTGCACTCGCCTCGCAGGCCACAGCCCGCGCAGCTGCCCCGCGTCACCTCAAAGCCCAGCCAGGAGTAGGGGGACAGCACGTCGTAGAACAGTTCCAGGATGCGCGGAGCCGGCCCCATTCTGCAGTGAAGAGAGAAAGCCAAGGAGAAGCCTTGAGCAAGCAGGAGCAAGCAGCCAGTCATAGCCCGAGAATCGGAGGCGTGTCCGCTAAGGGCCCTAGTGCGCAGCCTCCGGGAAGGACCCCGCCCCACGGGGCGGGCCCAAGGGTTGCAGTGGGGTGGAGGGAAAAGGAGAAAGGCAACGGGGAGGGCGGAGTCTCAGATAAAGAGGAAGCCTGCACACACTCTCTGGTGTGTGCAGCCACTCTGGATTGCTCTGGAACTTTATCCCTCAAGCAAGAAGGCAATGCACAAGGATCCGAATTTGCAGTTGGATGACGTTTAAAGACGAGCAGTGTGAAAATCCTGAATTAAATTTTATCGTATTCACTTTTTCAGAGATTAGAACAATGTTTTAATGAATTTGACAGTCGACATAGTGGTCTTTTCTTATCTGCATTGTACATATTATAGCACACTGAGAGGATGCTTGAAATTATAGATGACATCAAACTCTATATACTATGGTTTTTTTCTAAGTGTAGATATCTGTGAATTATAACTTATAAATTAGGGACATTAGTGATGAATGCTAGGAGAACCATAACCTATCATACTAAAAATTTGTGTCTTATTATACTAAAAGTGTTATTCGAACATAAGCATTTCATTAGTACATCAGTTGATTTGATAACGGAGGTGGTTTCAGAAATGGAGGTGGGTAGTGTATACAGTGTGAGCACACTGAACAAAAGGATGACCTATATCCCAAGAGGGAAGGTACAGGACTTCATCTCCTACCATTACTATTTATTTATTTAGAATTTTTTGAGATGGGGTCTCAGCATGTAGCCTTGTCTATCTTAGAACTATATACTACTGTTATTAGTTATTATTAAAAATTGGGCATTAATAGATGTTATGTGGAAAACAA
>NW_021624389.1:0-2534 GCF_004785775.1 Grammomys surdaster
TATCTATCTATCTATCTATCTATCTATCTATCTATCTATCTATCTATTCATTCATTCATTCGTTTCTCTTTCCTCTGAAACTGGAGTTATAGATGGTTACGACCTACCATGTGGGTTCTGGGAATTAAATTAAGACCTCTGAAAGAGAAGCTAGTGTGCTTAAATTCAGGGCTATCACTCCAGCCTCCTCCTTACCTTTCTTAACACTCTCACCAAAGAAATCCTTGGGTGCCCTGATGGGAACCTGGAAGAGCTGCTTCAGGAGAGGAATCTCGTTGAACATGTACTGGCCTTTCCAGGGAACCACAGCTATTGATTGGTTTCCTGGCAATGGAGATGAAGACAAGTGGTTGACTGAGGACTTGAGGGTCTCAGGCTTGGGGAACCGCTCCTGTAGAAAGTAAACTACTAGCTTAGTCTGAGGTTTGCATACTCAGTGCAGAACAGGCCCCTCTGAAAGCAAGCCTCCTTGCCCAGTGAGGGGGGCTTCTTCATGCTTACCGCTATTTTTTAGGATCCCAGCCATTAAAGAGGGCTGCAAATGCAGCTTGATATTCCAGAGGTGTTGGTATCTGCATAAGACCTACGAGTGTAGAGATAAGAGGGCGAGCCTGTGTGGCATTTGAGGACAGATGGCTTAAGTGGCCTACAGGACTGTTTCCTGGCTCTAAAGTGGAAGGAAGGGATGGCTACTCCACACTGAAGGGCTTCGTTTAATAGCCAAAACTCTAAGCTCTTTGAAATAGATTCCAGAATGCATACTCGAGTGTATGGTTTTCATCCTGTAGAGTGTCCTAGAACCCCTGATCCCTCTCCCTGAAGTTGACCTAGCTTCCATGGAGTCGCCACTGTTCTTTCTAGGGTCTGTGGACAGAGAATATGTGAACTTAGCTAGGACCAGGACCTACTTGGAGGAGTCATGGTCCGTTTAAAGACACAAAGTGAACTTGAACCTGGTATTAGTTAGAACCCTAGTCTAGCCCTGAGGGCATCGCCAGGAATTTCTGCAGCCCGGTGACCTGTGCCTCACTCTGCACTCGCCTCGCAGGCCACAGCCCGCGCTGCTGCCCCGTGTCACCTCAAAGCCCAGCCAGGAGTAGGGAGACAGCACGTCGTAGAACAGTTCCAGGATGCGCGGAGCCGGTCCCATTCTGCAGTGAAGAGACAAAGCCAAGGAGAAGCCTTGGTCTGCTGAAGAGCTACAACGTTAGGAGCAAGCAGCCAGTCATAGCCTGTGAATCGGAGGCGTGTCCGCTAAGGGCCCTAGTGCGCAGCCTCCCGGAGATTCCCCGCCCCACGGGGCGGGCCCAAGGGTTGCAGTGGGGTGGAGGGAAAAGGCGAAAGGCGGGGAAGGAGGGCGGAGTCTGAGATAAAGGGGAAGGCTGCACAGAGAAGGTCTCTCAGGTGTGTGCAGTCACTCTGGATCCCTCTGGAACTTTATCCCTCAAGCAAGAAAGCAATGCACAAGGATCCGAATTTGCAGTTGGATGACGTTTAAAGATCAGCATTGTGGAAATTCTGAATTACATCTTTTATTGTATTCACTTTCTTAGAGATTAGAACAACTTTTGGAATGAATTTGAGGGTCACCATAGTGGTCTTTCTTTATCTCCGTTGTATATATTCCAGCACACCCAGAGGATGCCTGAAATTATAAATGACATCAAATTCTACATACTATGGTCTTTTTTATATGCATAAGATAACAGTGAAATATAACTTATAATTTAGCCACATTAGTGATGAATGCTAGAAGAACCGTAACCTATCAATCTAAAAATTTGTGCCTTATTATAATAAAAGTGCTATTTGAACATAAGTATTTCATTAGTACAGCACTTGATTTGATAACGTAGGTGGTTTCAGAAATGGACGCGTGCAGTGTATATAGTGTGAGCTCACTGAGCAAAAGGATGATTTACATCCCAAGAGGGAAGGCGCAGGACTTCATCTCCTACTACATTTATTTATTTATTTATTTATTTATTTATTTATGATTTTTTGACATGGGGTCTCAGCATGTAGCCTTGTCTATCCTGGAACTATATACTATTATTATTTATCATAAAAGTTTGTGTATTACAGATGTTATGTGGGAAACAACAAAAATATATTTCATTTTTTTTGTGGAATTAGTTTAAGTGAGTCAACTGTGCACCTGTGTTGACCCAAATTTTGTATGCAGAGTACAAATGAAGCTGTGTTTGGTAGCATTCATCTGTAATCCCAGTGTTCACACTGGAGGTAGAGGAGGAGGAGATGGTTACAGGAGAGTCCCTGCAAGCTCGCTGGCCACCTATCGTGGCATGTATACTGCTGTATATCACAGAACCTAGTTTAAACAAGGTGGAAGACAAGGATAAACCTCCTCATGTGGGTTATCCACATTCTTATATTCAACCATACACACATATCACATACTCACAGATTACAAAACATTTACTTTTATTTTCTTACTTATCTATATTGCTGAGAGTCATACCTAGCATTAAAAGAAAGCTTTAGACAATTTAGAGTACTTCTGAGCAAAGAAC
>NW_021624390.1:0-2160 GCF_004785775.1 Grammomys surdaster
TCTGATGGTTGACTACCTGAGATTCATTAAACTTAGAAGCTGATAACTGCATGAAACCCAGTTACTTGTTGGGAAACTCAGGTTCCTAAATTGTCTCAGTTAATTTTTTTTTTTAATAAATGACACTGCAGCTCTTTTAATGGAAACTTGAGGTACAGAGACAACCTTCAGCTGCTGGAGCCACTGGCTGTGTACTTATTCTGTTGAAACCCAGACACTGATGAGAGCTGTTGAGCTGTTGAAACAGAATGTTAAGCAAGAACTAAACGTAATAATTATTAGACATTGGAGGATGGAGGGGAAAGTTGGTGTTTATAAACAACATTTTCATCTTCTTATATAACTAAGAGACAATGTTTATATTTGAAACCTCAATAAACCAGAACCATAAATTAATCCCAGGCAAGCTTTAAATAAGCTGATTTTTCAATTTAGTAAAAGATTCATTATTCAATGAATGATATTAGCATGAGAGATTTTAGTAAAATATAGTTGGATACATATACCACAATTAAACTGGTAGCATCAAATACTTAACTGTTTAAGACAAATGAGTGAAGTAGTTGAGACAGTTACAAACATTTGATAAATATCTCGGAAGACAGACAGCATGGGTAATTGTAATATCAAATGAAAAAAAACCTTAAATACAGACATGCTCAGCTACATACAATTAAAAAGTGTCTGGCAAAATCTAGTGGGTGTAAAAAATGAGTCAATATAATCTGTGTTTATTTCATGTTCCAAAGTTGATTTTAGTTATCTGACAGAAGCCATACAGAAAAGCCTATTGAAAACAAATTTTCTGGAGATGGCCTAACTTTTTCATGGCTTCAGTGAGTGCTCTCTCGAGAGGTGTGGCCACAGAGACTTAGTCCCAGGATTGGTTCTTGCAGCTGATATGCCTTTCTTTTTTTTTTTTTTTAGGTTTTTCGAGACAGGGTTTCTCTGTGTAGTCTTGGCTGTCCTGGAACTCACTTTGTAGACCAGGCTGGCCTCGAACTCAGAAATCCACCTGCCTCTGCCTCCCAAGTGCTGGGATTAAAGGCGTGCGCCACCACCGCCCAGCCTGATATGCCTTTCCTGCCAACATTATATAGCCTAAGGATTCCTGAGCATCAGCTTTTCCTGCTAGGCAATTTTCCTGCAAATCAATATGAAGATGTACTTTCATATAATAATGTTGTTTAGATGTATTAATGATTTTATAGAATTCCTGATTTGATTCATATACTTTTAGGAAGAAAGTTTAAGGAGATGATTTTAGTTGTTTTGCCAGAAAGATGTAGTGATGTTAAAGTTAAAAATAGAGTTTGCTCCCTCCTTATAGAATAAGAAGTAAAGACTGCATAATAACGAAAACAATCAGCTTTCATAAATTGCACTAAGAAGAGAAATTTGCTTGGGACAGATTTGTGATTAAGGAAAATATTCATTCTTGCCAGGTCCAAGGATAAAGTCCCAGGTGTGGACCATGATAAAGCAGACCATATGAAAATGTTTTGAACTTATAGCGAGCTTATGAAATGGAACACTGTTTTTAACTTACTACTGACATCCTTCTTTAACTCCATCTTTGTGTAACATTTTATCTATGAGGTAATTTTATAAAGAACATTTGTCTAAGAAGATGTAAAAAGGCTAAGAGAAAAAATAACTCGTGGCTGTTGAAGTCTGCTCCATCCACCAAATGTGTATATATGTCTGTCTGTCTGTCTGTCTGTCTGTCCATTATGTATATATATACCCAATATGTATACATGTCTGTCTTTCATATATATATATATATATATATATATATATATATATACACACACACACACACACACACACACACACACACACACACATATATATATATATATATATGTATATGTATGTATTAATGTGCACTTGTGAAATTGATGAAACAGGTGTTCGGGCCTAGCCAAGTGTGTGTGTTTGTGGGTATGTGTTTGTGTGTACACGTGTATGACTTTATCGTTATCCTTTCTCTCTGGCTCATGAAGAGTTAAGTTAAAGGGTATAGAGCCAAGTTAGTAAGTTTCTTTCCTTAATCTCTTGTTGCTATCAGTACGTGTTTATTGCCAGAAACCTTCAGCTTTTGGCCTTAGGAGACAAAGACAGTTAATTGCCAAAAGCCAATCACCTTCTGGCCCC
>NW_021624391.1:0-2052 GCF_004785775.1 Grammomys surdaster
AGTTATTATTAAAAATTGGGCATTAATAGATGTTATGTGGAAAACAAGAAAAATATATTCCCTTTTTCAAGTGGAAGTAGTTTAAGTGAGTCAACTGTGCAACTGTGTTGACCCAAATTTTGATATGCAGAGTATACACGATGCTGTGTTTAGTAGCATTCATCTGTAATCCCAGCGTTCACACTGGAGGTGGTGGAGGAGGAAGAGGTGGTTACAGGAGAGTCTCTGGAAGCTCGCTGGCCACCTATCTTGTCATATGTACTGCTGTATATCATGGAACCTTGTTTAAACAAGGTAGAAGACAAGGATAGACCTCCTTGTGTGGGTTATCCACATTCGTGTATTCAACCATACACACATATCTCATACTCACAGATTACAAAACACTTAATTTTATTTTCTTACATCTCTATAATGCTGAGAGTCATACCTAGAATTAAAAGAAAACTTTAGACAATTTAGAGTACTTTTGAGCAAAGCACACTTCAGACAGTTCTTAGCATCAGGAGAGGTTCAAAGAGTGCCACTCTGCAATGTAGGCAGTCAATATTTACAAACAGAAAAAGATTAAGATTCTGAGATATCTGGTCATGGTGAGGAGTTGGCTGTAGTAGGACATGATCATCTGATGGTTGACTACCTGAGATTCATTAAACTCAGAAGCTGATAACCGCATGAAACCCAGTTACTTGTTGGGAAACTCAGGTTTCTAAATTGTCTCAGTTAATTTTTTAAAAATAAATGACACTGCAGCTCTTTTAATGGAAACTTGAGGTACAGAGACAACCTTCAGCTACTGGAGCCACTGGCTGTGTACTTAATCTGTTGAAGCCCAGACACTGATGATAGCTGTTGAGCTGTTGAAACAGAATGTTAAGCAAGAACTAAACATAATAATTGTCAGACATTGGAGGATTGAAGGAAAGTTGGTGTTTATAAACAACATTTTCATCTTCTCATATAACTAAGAGACAATGCTTATATTTGAAACCTCAATAAACCAGAACCATAAATTAATCCCAGGAAAGCATTAAATAAGCTGATTTTTTTCAATTTAGTAAAAGATTCATTATTCAATGAATGATATTAGCATGAGAGATTTTAGTAAAATATAGTTGGATACATATACCACAATTAAACTGGTAGCATCAAATACTTAACTGTTTAAGACAAATGAGTGAAGTAGCTGAGAGAGTTACAAACATTTGATAAATATCTGGGATAACAGATAGCATGGCTAATTGTAATATCAAATGGAAAAACCTTAAAAGACAGACATGCTCAACTACATACAACTAAAAAGTATGTCTGGGTGTAAAAATCTAGTGGGTGTAAAAAATGAGTAAATATAATCTATGTTTATTTCATATTCAAAAGTTGATTTTAGTTACCTTACAGAGTCATACATGAAAGGCTATGGCAATCGAGTTTTTTCATGGCTGGGATGGGTGCACTCTGGAGAGGTGTGGCCACAGATACTTAGTCCCAGGATTGGTTCTTGGATCTGGTATGCCTTTCCTGCCACTATTACATAACCTATGATGCCTGGGCATCAGCCCTCCCTGTTAGGCAATTATCCTGCAGATCAATATGAAAATGTACTTTCATATAATAATGCTGTTTAGATGTATTAATGACTTTATAGAATTCTTGATTTGATTCATATAATTTTAGGAAGAAAGTTTAAGGAGATGGTTTTAGTTGGTTTGCCAGAAAGATGTAGTAAATATATACACACATCTGTATGTATGTAGGTATATATATGTATATGTATATATATATATATGTATATTTACACATACAATTATGAATGTGTAATTGTGAAATTGAGGAAACACATCGTCGGGTCTAGCAGAGTGTGTGTATGTGTGTGTGTGTGTCTATGTGTGTGTGTTTTGGTGTGTGCCTGCATGACTTTCTGTTTCTCCTTTTTCTTTCTCTCTGACTCATAAAGAGTTAAGTTAAAGTACATAGAGCCCAAGTAACTAAGTTTCTTTTCTTAATTTCTTGTTGCTATCAGTAGGAGTTTATTGCCAGAAACCATCAGTTGTT
>NW_021624392.1:0-1079 GCF_004785775.1 Grammomys surdaster
TGTTTATGAACAACATTTTCATCTTCTCATATAACTAAGAGACAATGCTTATATCTGAAACCTCAATAAACCAGAACCATAAATTAATCCCAGGCAAGCTTTAAATCAGCTGATTTTTCAAATTAGTAATAGATTCATTATTCAATGAATGGTATTAGCATGAGAGATTTTAGTAAAATATAGTTGGATACATATACCACAGTTAAACTGGTAGCATCAAATACTTAACTGTTTAAGACAAATGATTGAAGTGGCTGAGACAGTTACAGACATTTGATAAATATCTGGGGTGACAGACAGCATGGGTAATTGTATTATCAAATGGAAAAACCTTAAAAGACAGACATGCTCAACTACATACAACTAAAAAGTATGTCTGGGTGTAAAAATCTAGTGGGTGTAAAAAATGAGTAAATAGAATCTGTGTTTATTTCATATTCAAAAGTTGATTTTAGTTACCTTACAGAGTCATACATGAAAGGCTATGGCAAGTGAGTTTTTTCATGGCTGGGATGGGTGCACTCTGGAGAGGTGTGGCCACAGATACTTAGTCCCAGGATTGGTTCTTGGAGCTGGTATGCCTTTCCTGCCACTATTACATAGCCTAATGATTCCTGGGCATCAGCCCTCCCTGTTACGCAATTATCCTGCAGATCAATATGAAGATGTACTTTCATATAATAATGCTGTTTAGATGTATTAATGACTTTATAGAATTCTTGATTTGATTCATATAATTTTAGGAAGAAAGTTTAAGGAGATGGTTTTAGTTGGTTTGCCAGAAAGATGTAGTAAATATACACACACATCTGTATGTATGTAGGTATATATGTATATGTGCATATATATATAATTGAGAAAACACATGTTTGGGTCTAGCAGAGTGTGTGTATGTGTGTGTGTGTGTCTATGTGTGTGTGTTTTGGTGAGTGCCTGCATGACTTTCTGTTTCTCCTTTTTCTTTCTCTCTGACTCATAAAGAGTTAAGTTAAAGTACATAGAGCCCAAGTAACTAAGTTTCTTTTCTTAATCTCTTGTTGCTATCAGTAGGAGTTTATTGCCAGAAACCATCAGTTGTT
>NW_021624393.1:0-1054 GCF_004785775.1 Grammomys surdaster
ACCTGAGATTCATTAAACTTAGAAGCTGATAACCGCATGAAACCCAGATGCTTGTTGGGAAACTCAGGTTCCTAAATTGTCTCAGTTAATTTTTTTTTTAATAAATGACACTGCAGCTCTTTTAATGGAAATTTGAGGTGCAGAGACAACCTTCAGCTACTGGAGCCACTGGCTGTGTACTTATTCTATTGAAACCCAGACACTGATGAGAGCTGTTGAGCTGTTGAAACAGAATGTTAAGCAAGAACTAAACGTAATAATTATTAGACATTGGAAGATTGAAGGAAAGGTTGGTGTTTATAAACAACATTTTCATCTTCTTATATAACTAAGTGACAATGTTTATATTTGAAACCTCAATAAACCAGAACCATAAATTAATCCCAGGCAAGCTTTAAATCAGCTGATTTTTCAAATTAGTAAAAGATTCATTATTCAATGAATGATATTAGCATGAGAGATTTTAGTAAAATATAGTTGGATACATATACCACAATTAAACTGGTAGCATCAAATACTTAACTGTTTAAGACAAATGAGTGAAGTAGCTGAGACAGTTACAAATATTTGATAAATATCTGGGATAACAGATAGGATGGTTAATTGTAATAGCAAAGAAAATAACCTTAAAAAGGCAGACATGCTCAGCTACATTACAATAACAAAATGTCTGGCAAATCTAGTGCGTTTAAATATATGAGTAAATATAATCTGTGTTTATTTCATATTCAAAAGTTGATTTGAGTTATCTGACAAGAGGCATACAGTACACGCTATGGCAAACGAGTTTTCTGGAGAAGGTCTACCGTTTTTTCTTGGCTGGGATGCACTCTGGAGAGGTATAGCCATAGAGACTGGTTCTTGCAGCTGATATGCCTTTTCTGCCACTATTATATAACCTAATGATTCCTGGGCACCAGCCTTCCCTGCTAGGCAATTTTCCTGAAGATCAATATGAAGATGTAATTTCATATAATAATGCTGTTAATGACTTCATATAATTCCCAATTTGATTCATATACTTTTAGGAAGAAAGTTTAAGGAGATGATTTTA
>NW_021624394.1:0-6548 GCF_004785775.1 Grammomys surdaster
ATTTGATTCATATACTTTTAGGAAGAAAGTTTAAGGAGATGATTTTAGTTGTTTTGCCAGAAAGATGTAGTGAAGTTAAAGTTAAGAATAGAGTGTGCTCCCTCCTTATAGAATAAGAAGTAAAGACTGCATAATAAGGAAAACAATCAGCTTTCATAAATAGCACTAAGAAGAGAAATATGCTTGGGACAGATTTGTGATTAAAAAAAAATTAATTCTTGCCAGGTCAAAGGATAAAACCCCAGGTGTGCCCCATGATAAAGCAGACCATGTGAACTTATAATGAGCTTATGAAATGAAACACTGTTTTCAACTTCCTACTGACATCCTTCTGTAACTCCCCTTTTGTGTAACATTTTATCTATGAGGTAATTTTATAACAAACATTTGTCTAAGAAGGTATAAAAAGGCTGAGAGAAAAAATAACTCGTGACTGTTTGGGCTCTGCTCCATCCACCAAACGTGTATATATGTCTCTTTGTACAATATGTATATATTCCCAATATGTATATATGTCTGTCTGTTGTTTATATGTATGTATACACATATGTATGTATATATATATATATTCAAGTAAGAATGTGTACTTGTGAAATTTATGAAACAGGTGGTCAGGACCAGCAGTGTATGTGTGCATGTGAGTGTGTGTGTGTCTGTGTGTGTGTGTCTATGTGTGTGTGTGTGTTTTGGTGTGTGCCTGCATGACTTTCTGTTTCTCCTTTTTTTTTCTCTCTGACTCATAAAGAGTTAAGTTAAAGTACATAGAGCCCAGGTAACTAAGTTTCTTTTCTTAATTTCTTGTTGCTATCAGTAGGAGTTTATTGCCAGAAACCATCAGCTGTTGGCCTTGGGAGACAAAGACAGTTAATTGCCAAAAGCCAATCACCTTCTGGCCCCCAGAACAGTAAGAGTTAAATTACCAGAAGCCATCAGGTTTTGACCTCAGAATAGCAAGAGAGAATTAAATTGCCAGAAGCCATCAGCTTCTGGCCCTCAGATCAGAGAAAGTTAAAGACCAGAAGTCATCAGCTTTCAGCCTTGTCTGAGGCTATGTCTCACCTCAGTAACTGACCCTGTCAGGGCTGTATGCCAGCAGCTATCTTAGTGTGAAAGAACTGTAGTTCAACATATCAAACCAAAGGAAACTTAGTGGAAAAATGTATAAGTGAAAAGAAGAAAATATTCATAGAAATGGACATCAGATGGCTCTCAAATATATATAAAAAACCTGTTTATACATACTTACAAAAATTTCCAGTTAAAGGTGTACTGAACATTTTTTCTTATGTAGCTGGCAAAGACCAAGATGTTTGATGACTCACAGTGGTCAGGGATTAATGAAAACCATTTAAATATGTATAAACAAAGAGTGTGGTTTGGTAAGGTTTTGTCAAGGGCCGTGTAGTACAGCATCTCTCTGATTTACAAACACACACACCATTTGATTTTAGAAGTTTTGGGAATTTATGATCAAACTGACCCTGTGCATGAAGTATAATGTGATGTAAGGTTTTTATGTGTGCATGACGTTAATCTCCATGCTGGGGAGGCAGAGGCAGGTAGAACTCTGATTTCAAGTCCAGCCTGTTCTATTGAGTGAGTTCCAAGACAGCCAGGGCAACAGAGAGAAACCTATTTCTATAAACAAAATAAAACCTTCTTTTTCTTTTTCTATGTGTATATGCCACTGGAATGTGTACCTTTGAGGGCCAGAAGACACAGGGCATGAGTTCTGGGTGTTTGTGATCTTCTTCATGTGGTGCTGAAACTACCTGGGTCCTCTAGAAGAGCATCAAGTACTCTTAAGTGCTGGGCTATCTTTTTGGTCTATGTTTTTAACTGACAATAAGATCATAACTCTATATATTTATGAGGTATAATGGAAACATGGAAGTATGCATTAGAGTGGAGTGATTACATTAAGTTAATTAACATATTTAATATTTCACTTACCTCAGTTTTGTTTTTTCTACTTAGGTGACAAATTGAATTTCTATACCAATTTGTTTAGAAAGAACATTTAAATGATATTAATTTCCGCAGTCTTTGAACAGGGACCTATTTTATTTATTTGTGTCTTCTGTTTCTTTTGATAGTGTTCTTATGTGTTCACTAAAGCGTAATCTTTCACCCCTCCCCTTATAAACCAAATTAACTAATAATGCCTTAAGTTTTGCTTTGCCTTTGTTAATATGGTATTGTTCAAATTTTTTTAAGACAGTTCATTATCAAATGAATAAAAACAGTACACATTTTTTTTGGTTTATTTTCTATGTTTCATCATTTCATAATTTGTCTATTATTTCTAGGTTGAGGGTGTGTGTATAGTCTTTTTTTCCTTTTTATAGAAGAATGTCATTAGCAAACAGAAATAATTCCATTTCTTTTTTCTTTTCTTCTTTTAAAAAATATTCATTTTTTTATGTATATGAGTGTTTTGTTTGTATGTATAGTTGCACCCTAGAAGACAGAATGAGATCCCTAGTAGTTCTAGACAGTTGTGATCTACCATGTGGGGGCTGGAAATTGAACAAAGAACCTCTTGAAGAAAAGCCAGTATTCTTAACTACTGACCCATCTCTCCAGCTCCATATTTCTTCTTGTCTGGTTGGATATGTATTTATTTCTCTTGGTTAATTGCTCTGGTTAAGATTGCTAATCCTAGGTTGAAAGCAAATGTGGCCATCTTTGTCTTGTACATGATTTTAGAGGAAGAGTTGTCAGAATTTCACCCTTTAGTATGATGTTATCTGTGAGTTTTAAAATATATGGCCTCATTGTGTGGTATATCCTTTCTACACCTAAGCCATACAGAGTTTTTAATCTTGGAGGATGTTGTCCGGTGGTGTTCAGTTGTATACTAATTGTGCATTTCTATCTGCCAAGACCAGTGACTATATTTTGAGGCTGGGGGGGGGGCAGCTGCTGAGTAAGTTGTCTCTGATTGAACAGGAATGTAAACTGTATTTCCTAGTTGGTTGAGGCTGCTTTTCAAAATCTATGAGATGTATGTAGTCCACTGGTATAGGCTGGGTGCTAATCCTGAGTGATGTGTGTTAGATTGCTTTTAGGCCACTTGTGATTGGCCAGATTGAAGATAATGCTCTACAGACATTATAGCTGTAGTTTCCCCTCTGTCCAGCATGGGAAAGACCTCAGGTTAGACTCTAGAGCTGGACACTGTCAGTGCTTGTACACTAGGGATGTATGAAGCTAGATTCTATGGCCTAAAGACACATAGGGAACATGAACTGATCTCTCCTATGAAGTTATTTACTGTAGCACTTTTTGCAATAGCAACATATTGTGTACTGTGAAAATGCTCATACTATAGTTTCAATTTGATGATCAATATTTAAAACATTTTGGAAATCTGAAAATAATTTATTAGCTCTTCTTAAAAATTTTTAAGGAGCATATTTTTGCATATGATTGTTTGCTGGCATATATGTACGTGCACCACATCCACACCTAGTGCCCTAGGAGATCACAAATTGGCATTGGGTTCCAGGAAACTGGAGTTAAGGATGGCTATGAGTTGCCATGTGGATTCTGAGAACTGAATCCAGGCTCTGTTCAAGAGCAGCAGATGCTTTTAACCACTGAGTTATCTCTCCAGCTCCGGGAAGATCTTCTTATATAGATTTTAGATTAAGTCACACAAACAACTCTGATAAATTAATCTGTGCAAACATCAACATAGCAAATAACATATATTGCCAGTTTTAAGTATTGACGTACTCTGTGTGAAAAGACATATACACATAAGTGCTGCTATAGCCTCAACCTGGCTGTGTAGCACAGGCTCTTTAAAGATTAAACAAAGTCTGAAGTCACAGCTAGGCCAGAGACTACCTTGCTCTGGTTCTGAACTCAGATTACTTATCTGAGCACAGTTGGATGTTTTCCTGGTTCCCTCTACCATTCACAGTTAGGATCTCCTTCCTACTTTTCTCCTAGTTTCCCTGGTTGGTCAGAGACAGTAAACCCCAAGCTGATGTGTTGCTGCTAAGTCTCCTGAGCTTAGTTTCCTGCCTTTGATAAACAAGAGGAAAGGGAGACTCTTTCCAGCACCTACCCCACTGTGGCCCCAGTGTGCTCGGGGGAGCAAGGAGGGCTGTGAATACAGAAACAGCTCTTGTCCAATCTCTGGCTCTTGCCCAATCTCTGGAGTGGGCAGCATGTGATCACAGGATCATGGTACCCCAACATCACTCAGGCAGACACAGACCCGGAAATGACTTGTTTAGCAGCATCAGGTTTATTTTTATGGATATGAAGAACTTAAGGCTTTTCAAAGGGCACTTGTGAGGCATAGAAGTAAAGGTAGCCACAGCTAAAGGTGGACTCCTGCTCCAGTTCCAAGGGCCACAGACAACAGCTTCATCAGATGGAGAAATCAAAGGTTACTTTCTAAGGCAATCTTAAAGTCTGGCATTCAGGGTTGGGGGCGCAGGGCCCATCCACTTCTCTCCTAGATAGAGAAAAATCACAGATGTCTATACATGGTTATAAGACAGGGTAGCAGTGGGACACGGTCCTAAGGGGACCCAGGACCTTCTAGGACCTGCTTGGCTTCAAGGTCTAGAAGGCTTCCCTCTCCCCTATGGGGAGACTTCTGAACTCCATTCAACCTTGATCAGCACCAAGTAAATGTAAGGCTTCCATGTTACAAATAACAGAAACTTTTATTGTTGCTGTTTTGGTCATGTGATGTAATGGGTGTTGGGCTGGGATCAAAAGGTCAAGGGAATGAAAATCTGAACTTACCTAGCAGGTAAGCTAGCAACTCCATGCGGTCAGACCCAAATAGCATGTAGATTTTACCATCCACGTGGGCAACAGTGGTGGGCAGCCCAAAGGCCTAGAGAGAAGAGAGTATAGGAAGGATGGTGATAGAGCAGGTGCCTACAGGACTGATACACAGAACAAAGCAAATAAAAGCTCTGCTAAGAGATTCGTTGGCCTCAGCATCTTCTCAGCTTTACCTATGTGCCATATAGATTCTTGTTTTTAAAAACCACCATCCTTTCTTTCCTTGACTAGCTCAGGGGGAGGGACTCGATGAGGGGCTTAGGAGAGCTAGGGAGGGCTCACGAAGAAGAGTAGGCAGCTAACAGCCATGAACATTCACAGCCATGGCAACATGACTTCTCTCTCTTTAGACAGGGGCTGGGGATACACATGGAGTTGCTCACCCCGTATTTGCAGGCTGCCTCAGTGGTCTCCCTGAGCTTGTTCTTCACCAGTTCTGTGGTGATCTTCTCCAGAAAGTATTGGGCTTGTGCTGTAGACATTCCTGCCTTCTCTGCTGCCTTGGAAGACAAGGAAGAGCATGCAGCTGAGACTTCATTGTGGGGGTGGAAGAAGAATCTATTCTTTTCATTTTCTGTCCTCAAATTTTCCTGGAAAGACCTTGCCCCAACTGCAAGTAACTGGTTATCTAGCCTAGTCAAGACACGTTGTCCCCTTTTCCCAAAGTCTGGAAATAAGTGGAAAAGTCAGAGGACAAAAAAAAATCATAGTCACAGAAACCTCAGCAGAGAGCATCCCAGAGCCCAGCCAGCCTCAATTTTCCATTTCACAGTGAGGATAGACCACACTCCAGCCATTTTATACTTGCCTAGAGGCACAGAGTTTATTAATAGCTTGATTAATTGCCATATCCCTAGATTTCAAGCCCATTTGCTAAATATTAAGTAAAAACAGACTAAACACACATAACACACACACAGGCACATACACAGAAACACAGAAACACAGAAACACAGAAACACAGAAACACACACACACACACACACACTTTTAGAAACTAGATATAGACACTAGAGGAAAATATAGCTATTCTTTGCACATCGTGAATTGTTTCCCCTGTGCCTCAGAATTCCTAACAGTTTCAGGGTAGGTTCTGAGTCCTGTAGAATTTCCTGGAAATTTTTGAAATGGAGTGATGTCTCCAGCTACCTGCTTGGCTTGCAGACAATGAGAGGGTTTCTCACTAGGATGCACAGTAGTTTAGATTTAGTGGTGTTTCAGCCTGGAATCTCCTGAGGAGATATTCAAAGTCCTAGTGTAAAGGCTATTCCCTAACTGATGACATCAGCCTTTCTTGAGGGTGACAGTTGGCACTCATGGCTATGCCAGTGTCCAGCCCAGGTTTGGAAGCAACAAGTTGACCTCCTATGAGCCACTGTCCCTAATAGTTAAATGAGAGAGTTGTTGAGAAACAGAGGAAATGGATAACCCACTGAATTAAAACCATTTGCTAAATATTAAGTATAAACAGACTAAACACACACACACACACACACACAAACACACACACACACACACACGCCTTTAGAAACTAGATACAGACATAAGAGGAAAATGAAGCTATTCTTTGCACATCTAACTTAGGAGTGATTTGATGTCTCACATATTAAGAGAGTATGTGTCAATTATCATTTGTATACAGGAGAAAAAGATCATTTTTAGTTTCTTGGCTTCATTCCAAAGAACTTTTGAAGGCCTCTCCCTGTCTGGCCTGCATCCCATGTTTTGAGCAC
>NW_021624395.1:0-3156 GCF_004785775.1 Grammomys surdaster
CAGCAGTGAGGAAGCGCATGGCTTTTACACTTCCTGTGGGGCAGAGGCAATAGAGCTAAGATTCCTATTGCTTGTGTCCCGATGGAGGGCCAGCTCATCCCTACTTCATACATGTCCCCAAGCTCAGTCACCTGAAGTCTTTAATCCAATTCCAGTTTCTCATAATGGATTTATTACTCTTCTCAGTCATTGTTTTGGCCCACCTCTCACTTTTGGCTAGCTGATGCTCATACAACCATGTTTTACCTCTTGATACTCTAAGAAAATCCCCAGCCTGTTTGTTCTCAACTAGATTCCTCAATGTTTCGGACTGCCTTCACTTATTTATTTATTTCCATTTCCTCTAAAACTGGAGTTATAGATGATTGTGACCCACCATGTGGGTACTGGCAATTATGACCTCTGAAAGAGCAGCTAGTGCGCTTATCTGCAAAGCTATCTCTCCAGCCTCCTCCTTACCTTTCTTAGCACCTTCTCCAACGAAATCCTTGGGTACGCTGATGGGAACCTGGAAGAGCTGCTTCAGGAGAGGAATCTCTTTGAACATGTACTGACATTTGTGGGGAATCATAACTAGTGGTTTGTTTCCTGGCAGTGTAGAGTAAAGACAAGTGGTTGAGAGAGGCTTTGAGGGTCTCAGGCTTGGGGAACTGCTCCTGTAAAAAGCCAACTACTAGCTTATTCTGAGGTCTGAATACTCAGTGCAGGACTGGCCCCTCTGGCCACAGAAAACAAGATTTCTTGCTCAGAGAGGGGGGCTCCTTCATGCTTACCACTGTCTTTCATGATTCCAATGATTAACGTGGGCCGTAACTGCAGCTTGATATTCCAGACGTGTTTGTATCTGCATAGGACCTACAAGTGTAGAGATAAGAAGGGGAGCCTGAGGGCTGGAGAGATGGCTCAGAGTTTAAGAGCACTGAATGCTTTTCTAGAGGTCCTGAGTTCAATTCCCAGCAACCATATGGTGGCTTACAACCATCTGTAATGGGGTCTGATGTACTCTTCAGGTGTGTCTGAAGAGAGCAACAGTGTACTCATAAAAATAAAAATAAATTTAAAAAAAAAAAAGAAGGGGAGCCTGTGTGGCATTTGAGGACAGATGGCTTAAGTGGCCTACAGGGCTGCCTCTTGGCTCTACAGTGGAAGGCGGGGTTGGCTACTCCACACTGAATGGCTTGGTTTAATAGCGAAAACTCTAAGCTCTTTGAAATAGATTCCAGAATGCATACTCGAGTGTATGGTTTTCATCCTGTAGAGTGTCCTAGAACCCCTGATCCCTCTCCCTGAAGTTGACCTAGCTTCCCTGAAGTCACCCTGTTCTTTCTAGGGTCTATGGAAAGAGAGTATTTGAACTTAGTTAGGACCAGAACCTTACTTGGAGGAGTCATGGTCCGTTTAAAGACACAAAGTGAACTTGAACCTGGGAATAGTTGGAACCCTAGTCTAACCCTGAGGGCATCACAAGGAATTTCTGCAGCCCGGTAACCTGTGCCTCACTCTGCACTCGCCTCGCAGGCCACAGCCCGCGCGGCTGCCCCGTGTCACCTCAAAGCCCAGCCAGGAGTAGGGAGACAGCACGTCGTAGAACAGTTCCAGGATGCGTGGAGCCGGCCCCATTCTGCAGTGAAGAGACAAAGCCAAGGAGAAGCCTTGGTCTGCTGAAGAGCTACAACGTTAGGAGCAAGCAGCCAGTCATAACCCGCGAATCGGAGGCGTGTCCGCTAAGGGCCCTAGTGCGCAGCCTCCGGGAGAGACCCCGCCCCACAGGGCGGGCCCAAGGGTTGCAGTGGGGTGAAGGGAAAAGGCGAAAGGCGGGGGAGGAGGGCGGAGTCTGAGATAAAGGGGAAGGCTGCACAGAGAAGGTCTATCAGGTGTGTGCAGCCACTGAACTTTATCCCTCAAGCAAGAATGCAATGCACAAGGATCCGAATTTGCAGTTGGATGATGTTTAAAGACCAGCATTGTGGAAATTTTGAATTACATCTTTTATTGTATTTAGTTTCTCAGAGTTTAGAACAATGTTTGGAATGAATTTGACAGTCTACATAGTGGTCTTTCCTTATGTCCATCATATACATTACAACACACCCAGAGGATGGCTGAAATTGTAGGTGACATGAAAGTATACGTACTATGATTTTATACATAGATATCCGTGGTCTTTTCTTATCTGCATTGTACACATTATAGCACACCGGGAGGATGCTTGAAATTATAGATGACATCAAACTCTACATACTATGGTTTTTTTCTATGTGTAGATATCTGTGAATTGTAACTTATAAATTAGGCACATTAGTGATGAATGCTAGAAGAACCATAACTTATCATACTAAAAATTTGTGCCTTATTATAACGAAAGTGCTACTTGAATATAAGTATTTCATTAGTACAGCACTTGATTTGATAACTGAGGTAGTTGCAGGAATGGAGACGGGGTAGTGTTTATAATGTGGACACTGGACAAAAGGATGACCTATATCCCAACAGGGAAGGCACAGGACTTATCTCCTACCATTATTATTTATTATTATTTACTTACCTACCTGAGATTCATTAAACTTAGAAGTTGATAGCCGCATGAAACCCAGATGCTTGTTGGGAAACTCAGGTTCCTAAATTGTCTGAGTTAATTTTTTTAATAAATCACACTGCAGCTCTTTTAATGGAAACTTGAGGTACAGAGACAACCTTCAGCTCGTGATTAAGATTTTTTTCTGAGATGGGGTCTCAGCATGTAGCCTTGTCTATCCTGCAACCATAATACCATTGTTATTATTTAGTATAAATGTTTGGGCATTATAGATGTTATGTGGAAAACAACAAAAATATATTCCCTGTTTTCAGTGGAAGTAGTTTAAGTGAGTCAACTGTGCACCTGTGTTGACCCAAATTTTGATATGCAGAGTACATGTGATGCTGTGTTTAATAGCATTCATCTGTAATCCCAGCATTCATACTGGAGGTGGTGGAGGAAGAGGAGGTGGTGGAGGAGGAAGAGGTGGTTACAGGAGAGTCTCTGGAAGCTCGCTGGCCACCTATCTTGCCATATGTACTGCTATATATCAAGGAATCTTGTTTAAACAAGGTAGAAGACAAGGATACACCTCCTTGTGTGGGTTATCCACATTCTTATATTCAACCATACACACA
>NW_021624396.1:0-2209 GCF_004785775.1 Grammomys surdaster
AGTCTTTAATCCAATCCCAGTTTCTCATAATGGATTTCCTTTTCTCAGTCATTGTTTCTGCCCTCTTCTCACTTTTGACTAGCTGATGCCTATCCAAGCATGTTTTACCTCTTGATATCCTAAGAAAGCCCCTGACTGGTCTGTTTTCCACTAGATACCCAAATGCTCATACTGTCTTCTGTTATTTATTTATTTATTTCTATTTCCTCTGAAATTGGAGTTATAGATGGTTGTAACCTACCATGTGGGTGCTGGCAATTAAATTAGGACCTCTGAAAGAGCAGCTAGTGTGTGTGCTAACTGCTTAGTAATCTTTTCCAGCCTCCTCCTTACCTTTCTTAACACTCTCACCAAAGAAATTCTTGGGTACACTGAGTGGAACCTGGAAGAGCTGCTTCAGGAGAGGAATCTCGTTGACTATATACTGGCCTTTGCGGGGAACCAGAGCTGGTGGCTGGTTTCCTGGCAGTGGAGAGTGAAGACAAGTAGTTGAGTGTGGACATAAGGGTCTCAGGCTTGGGGAACCACTCCTGTAAAAAGCAAACTACTAACTTGGTCTGAGTTCTGCATACTCAGTGCAGGACAGGCCCTCTGACCACAGAGAGCAAGTCTCCTTGTCCACTGAGGGAGGCTCCTTCATGCTTACCACTGTCTCTCATGATTCCAGCGATTAAAGCGGGCCGCAACTGCAGCTTGATATTCCAGAGGTGTTGGTATCTGCATAGGACCTACAAGTGTAGAGGTAAGAAGGGGAACCTGTGTAGCATTTGAGAACATATGGCTTAAGTGGCCTACAGGGCTGTCTCCTGGCTCTAAGTGCAAGGCAGGGATGGCTACTCCACACTGAACGGCTTGGTTGAATAGGAAAAAACTCTCAGCTCTTTGAAATAGATTCCAGAATGCATACCCGAGCGTATGGTTTTCATCCTGTAGAGAGTCCTAGCACCCCTGATGCCCCTCCTAGAACTTGACCTAGCTTCACTGGCGTTGCCCATGTTCTTTCTAGGGTCTGTGGAAAGAGAGTATTTGACCTTAGTTAGGACCAGGACCCTACTTGGAGGAGTCAAGGTCCGTTTAAAGGCACAAAGTGAACTTCAACCTGGGAAAGGTCTGAACCCTGTTCTAGCCCCGAGGGTATCGCCAGGAATTTCTGCAGCCCGGTAACCTGTGCCTCACTCTGCACTCGCCTCGCAGGCCACAGCCCGCGCAGCTGCCCCGCGTCACCTCAAAGCCCAGCCAGGAGTAGGGGGACAGCACGTCGTAGAACAGTTCCAGGATGCGCGGAGCCGGCCCCATTCTGCAGTGAAGAGAGAAAGCCAAGGAGAAGCCTTGAGCAAGCAGGAGCAAGCAGCCAGTCATAGCCCGAGAATCGGAGGCGTGTCCGCTAAGGGCCCTAGTGCGCAGCCTCCGGGAAGGACCCCGCCCCACGGGGCGGGCCCAAGGGTTGCAGTGGGGTGGAGGGAAAAGGAGAAAGGCAACGGGGAGGGCGGAGTCTCAGATAAAGAGGAAGCCTGCACACACTCTCTGGTGTGTGCAGCCACTCTGGATTGCTCTGGAACTTTATCCCTCAAGCAAGAAGGCAATGCACAAGGATCCGAATTTGCAGTTGGATGACGTTTAAAGACGAGCAGTGTGAAAATCCTGAATTAAATTTTATCGTATTCACTTTTTCAGAGATTAGAACAATGTTTTAATGAATTTGACAGTCGACATAGTGGTCTTTTCTTATCTGCATTGTACATATTATAGCACACTGAGAGGATGCTTGAAATTATAGATGACATCAAACTCTATATACTATGGTTTTTTTCTAAGTGTAGATATCTGTGAATTATAACTTATAAATTAGGGACATTAGTGATGAATGCTAGGAGAACCATAACCTATCATACTAAAAATTTGTGTCTTATTATATTAAAAGTGTTATTCGAACATAAGCATTTCATTAGTACATCAGTTGATTTGATAACGGAGGTGGTTTCAGAAATGGAGGTGGGTAGTGTATACAGTGTGAGCACACTGAACAAAAGGATGACCTATATCCCAAGAGGGAAGGTACAGGACTTCATCTCCTACCATTACTATTTATTTATTTAGAATTTTTTGAGATGGGGTCTCAGCATGTAGCCTTGTCTATCTTAGAACTATATACTACTGTTATTAGTTATTATTAAAAATTGGGCATTAATAGATGTTATGTGGAAAACAA
>NW_021624397.1:0-5599 GCF_004785775.1 Grammomys surdaster
CCTAGCTTGGACCCAGAAGACAAATGTGAGATTAACATCACTCCCTATGTATCCAGGCTGAATCTTTTGTTTCCACATCACCAGAGCTGGAACCACAGGTGTGTGCCACTATGGTGGGTACATTCTTTTAATCCCAACACACTAGGGAAGCCTGATCTTCAAAGCAAGGTCCTGGTCAGGCAGTGCCACACAAACCCTGTCACAAAGGTAGAGAGAGAGAGAGAGAGAGAGAGAGAGAGAGAGAGAGAGGCCAAGAAGATGGATCAGTGAATAAAGACACTTGAGTTCTCTGTCCCAGATATACATGGTAGATGGAAAATGTCATCTCCCCTCCATGGGTGCACTGTGGCATGATTCACTCACTCATGCACACTAGTCTGAGTGTTTGTACCCGAGGAAGCCAGAAGAGGGAGCCGGATCCCCTGGAACTAAAGTTTTAGAAGGTTGTGATCCACTGTGAAGAACCAAACTCTGGTTCTTTACAAGAGCACCAAGTGCTCTCAATCACCGAGCCATCTCTCCAGCCCCCCTCAGAGGGTATCTTTAAATGGTCCCAGACTTGTGATGTGGTAAACGGGACCAGCTGAGAGGTAGCTGGGTTAGTACAGTGTTTGCCTAGGATACAGAAGTCCTGGGTTCCATCCCCAGCACTGTGCACACTGGGTGTGGTGGCACATGCTATAGCTTCATGAAGAAACTCAGAACTTTAAGGTCATCCTTGGCTGTAGCATGATTGAGGCTAGCTCAAGCTACCTTAGACCTATTTACTCATCCCTGGTTTACCATGAGCTTTTGCTGTTTGGTCTTTATCTAGGTGAAGGCGTGCTCTATAGCCGTTCTGATAGGTTTCAGGTTCGTGGTCCTTAAGCTTTCCTGCGTTCCACACACTTAAAGTGAGGATGCTGCTGGGTCTGACAGGGCTGTTGGTGTTAAGTTAGTTAATACAGGGAAAGTGCTTAGGGCAGTCGCTGCTACCAGGCTTTTTTTTTTTTTTTTTTTTAATTACTGTTTGCTTGTGCCTGTTGTTTCCTTAAAGACTTTAACCTTCTTGGTAGTCTTTGCCCTGAATTCCCTGGGCTGTTGCCAAAGGCCCCCCCAGGCCAGGGCTTTCGAGCCATACTATTAGTCTGCAAGTGCAGCAGCTAATTACAGGTGAAGAGAGGCCCAATGCTGACAGTTCCTTCTTACTCCTTGTCTTTTGAGACTAGATCTGGCTGCATATCTTTAACTGGCCTTGAACTTGAGTGTAGACCAAGTTGGCCTCTAGCTTACAGCGCTCCTTCTGCCTCTGCTGAGATCACAAACATTGACCACTCCAGCTCAGCTCCTGCTGAGTTTATTAAATGAGGTTGTTAAGTAACATTCTAGACTGTTTCCTGCAGTAGCTCTGTTGGTAAGTGTGACACTGAGATTTCACTGGTGTTTTTTTTATTAGCTGTTTCACTCAGTCTTGCTTGGGCTAAGAGTTTATCTTGGACACAAACCTAAAAGGCAAGGGACTGCAGTACAATGTGGTCTCTCATGTTCCGGGAAGGACTGTGGGACTCAGAAGGGGAATTCCTGACATGGTGTCAGCACCTCTTGTTGAGGAATGGGGAAGCTGGACGTGAGTCTCGGAGATGCTGCTCTCAGGAAAGCAGAAGCTGTGTCACTCAGCAGAGCTTGTGACTCACAGAATCAGCTTCCAGAAAGCAAGAGGCATGAGCAAGACTGGAGATTGTGTGTTGAGTGTGTGTTAACAACAGCAAAAACAAACAAACAAAACACAAAAGCCAACAGTCAAAAATCTTACTGTCAGCTTAATGTGATGGTAAATGTTTCACAGGACTGAAGTACCCGGCAGCAGCAATCTTCCCTTTTCCCCTTCTATCCAGCCCTAGTACATTCTACAGAGAGGAAAAAACGTAGACCTTGTCATTTGTTGACTGGCATCTGTTATTGGCGATGTTATTGACCCACTTTGCTTTGGAGAAGTGCATCACCGAGACTTCAGGACAGACCAAATGTCTGTGTTTCACCGAGACTCTGCACTGATTCTCAGAACCTAGACCGTTCATGTCTCCGCAGTAACCACAGTGCACTTCAGAAGCCCACAGTGCTACCAGTTTACGGGCATAAACCGAAATCTTTGGAAGGCAATTTGATGGGGACTTCACTTAGACTTAGAAAACGGCAGCAGTAGCTAGAGTTTCTCCTCCCGGATTTTGGCCACATTTACTGTACCGGACACAAATGCCCTTCTGTGGAGCAAGCCTCAAGTCCAATCAGAAGGTGATTGGTTGCTTACCCCTAAAATAGTCATGTGATTATTCAGTAGTGTAGGATGCAGGGCCAACAGCTGAGTAACCGTTAATGACAGTTTTCCCCAGCAGCCTGCTCAGCCCCGCCCAGTGCTGTGAGGGCTACCCAGGCACAGAGGTTGCAGGGTATTCGATCACATTGTGAACTCCCAGACTGTGAAATGTAAGAATCTGTTCCTTTGTAAGAATCTCAGCCTTTGATCCTGGAGCTTTCTGTCTACTGTAAACGGGTACTTGTGGTGTGGCTCAACCCCAGCACACAACTTTAAACCGGGAGCTAAATGAAGTCAACCGTAGGTGGTGCAAGCAACCAGCTGGCAAGGAGTAAGCATAAGAAAACAGAAAGGAGAGTCACTGAGTTGAAGGGTATGTTTTTAATTACTTATTATGTATGCAATGTTATGCCTGCATATATGCCTGCACTACAGAAGAGAGTGCCAGATGGTTGTGAGCCACCATGTGGTTGCTGGAAATTGAACTCAGGACCTCTGGAAGAGCAGCCACTGATCTTAACTGCTGACCCATCTCTCCAGCCCAAGTTGAAGGGTATTTAAGACAGTGTGGAGAAAGAGGAGGAGGAGGAGAAGGAGGAGGAGGAGGAGGAGGAGAAGGAGGAGGAAGAAGAGAAGGAGGAGGAGGAGAAGGAGGAGGAAGAAGAGAAGGAGGAGGAGGAAGAGGAGGAGGAGGAGGAGCAGCAGCAGCAGCAGAGCTTTTTCCTTCTGGGACGATGGTGGCGTATGAAGATCAGCTGGATGCTCTCTCTACCTCTCTGAACTAGCATGTCTCCACCACAGGGTCTAGCTCCCAAGTCTTCATTTGGTAAAGTTGAACATTTGAAATTATGTTTTTAAAAACAACACAGGGAGCTGGGCAGTGGTGGTGCACACCTTTAATCCCAGGGAGGCAGAGACAGGTGGATTTCTGAGTTCGAGACCAGCCTGGTCTACAGAGTGAGTTCCAGGACAGCCAGGGCTACACAGAGAAACCCTGTCTCGAAAAACAAAAAACAAACAAACAAACACAGGGGGAGTCTGCAGCCCACTTCCAGCTTGAATGTGTCATGTTCTGCAACCCATAGTGGCAATAGCCAGTACTGTTAGGGGCCAGGAGTTCTTACTTGCTTACGAAGCTAGGGCGTAGGTGGGTGTTGGCTCCTTTGATATTTTAGTTGTTTGCCCGCTTGATCTGTCAGCTGTCTTCAAAGTCCTGAGCTGATATGAGATTTGCTCTGTCTGGTGGGAAACAGTAGCTCTTATCTTTACCATCCAGACAGGTCAATAAACAGCAGGTTCCCAAGACGCCAATAAGAACTTTCCGCTGATGTGGATTCCCTTTACTGCCCACATCTTCGTTGTCTCCATCTTTGCCCAAACATCTTTCTGAAAAACCAGGGAGCAAATGATGAATAAACCGGGGTGATGTGTAATCGTCAATGTTGGGGCTAACTGAAGAATAGGGCAGAAAACAGCGATAACTCAGAGCCCAGAGGAAATAGATCTGTAGCCTCGACCCCACCCCTGACCCCTACCCTTCACACCCCACTCCCACCCATCATCAAACCCCAGTCAGCTGTCGGTCTGGGCAGAGGCAGCCTGGACCCACCTCCCAGCATTGGGTGGTTGTTTGCCCATTGGCAGCTTCCTAACTACTTGGGCCTCCTTCACCCTCCTGTTTCCTTCTTCCTGTTCACCTGCTGGTTGTGACATTTCAGCTAAAGGCAGACTGGGAGGAGTCAAAAAGAAAAAAAAAACTGGCCAAAACCTGTTTCTTCTGGATCGCTTATGAAATGATCCACGTGAGATAGTTATTGACCAACCATGGTGATTAAGCCAATTATAAGTTTTGAGTCTCTTTTTAATTGATGCCCAGACCAAGAGCAGGTTCATGTCTCTGAAAAGTCCCTTTGTGCTCAAGCTCATGGTACAGCCAGCATTTTAAAAGACCAACCGCAATTACGTTAGCGCCCGAGAGGGTTACATTAGTGAGGGGTTTGCAGTGGCCGGTAAAAGCCGCTTTCTTTTTAAGGCTCAGCAGTATCTTCCAGACACCACATAATTTGTTTGGACCGTGGTCAACGTCAAAGACAGTCCCAGAACCGTTGCCAAGGCTGCTGGGTGGTGTGGGGGGCAGGGGTGAGAAGTGTCTCACTTGAGTGTCTCACCCAAGGCTGAGAGGTGCCGAGGCAGTTCCCAACACCCACATGGCAGCTCACCACCATCTGTAACTCCAGTTCCATGGAACCCAATGCCCATGCACATGGCACACAGACATACAGAACATCCATACACACAAAATAATAAGTTGAAGCACTGAGAACCTTAAAGATAACGGATGGCTAGCAAGTTTATTTAGTTGGTTAATTGTTTCTCTCGAGCAAGTGTGCAGAGCTGAATTCAGATCTCCAGCACTCAGTAAAAATCCCAAGGTGGCAGCATGAACCTGTAACACCAGCAATGTTGGTCTCACAGGCCAGCCACTTTGACCAGTGAGCTTCACATTCACTGAGAGACCCTGTCTTAAAATAAATAAGCAAATAAAATAAAATGAAACTCAGAGTGAACATCAGCCTCTGACCTACGCACACTCCTACTCCCAGACTCACACACACAAACTCACAGACTCACACATACCACACACTCATAGATTCATACACACACACACATCTGTGCACATACACAATCTATGTATATATACTTACATTTGTGTACACACACATTCACACACATGTACACATCCATGCACAGGCATCTGTGCATACACATATACACACATCTGTAGGTATGCACATCCTTCACCTAAGATACATACATACATAAAAGATACAGAGCCTAAGTCTGTAAACCCAGCACTAGTGAGACAGAGGCAAGAGGTTTGGGAGTTCAAGGCCATCCTCAGCTAGGTAGCAAGATCAAGACTAGGTATAGCTTTAAGAGATCTCGTCTTAAGAAGCAGCAGAGGACAGGACAGCCAGGGCTACACAGAGAAACCCTGTTTCGAAAAACCAAAAAAAAAAAAAAAGAAAAGAAAAAAGCAGCAGAGGAGGGTGGGGAGGAGGAAGAAGAGGAAGAAGAGGAGAAGGAGGAGATAACTTATGGGGCTGGAGAGATGGCTCCATGGTTGATAGCACTAGCTGCTCTTTCTGAGGACTCAGGCTCAATTTCCAACACCTACGTGGCAGCTCACAACAATTTGCAACTCCAGGTCTACGGGATAAGATTCTGTCCTCAGGTCTCCTCAGGCACCAGACACACATTATTTTATTTTATTTTATTTTATTTTATTTTATTTTATTTTATTTT
>NW_021624398.1:0-5598 GCF_004785775.1 Grammomys surdaster
CCTAGCTTGGACCCAGAAGACAAATGTGAGATTAACATCACTCCCTAAGTATCCAGGCTGAATCTTTTGTTTCCACATCACCAGAGCTGGAACCACAGGTGTGTGCCACTATGGTGGGTACATTCTTTTAATCCCAACACACTAGGGAAGCCTGATCTTCAAAGCAAGGTCCTGGTCAGGCAGTGCCACACAAACCCTGTCACAAAGGTAGAGAGAGAGAGAGAGAGAGAGAGAGAGAGAGAGAGAGGCCAAGAAGATGGATCAGTGAATAAAGACACTTGAGTTCTCTGTCCCAGATATACATGGTAGATGGAAAATGTCATCTCCCCTCCATGGGTGCACTGTGGCATGATTCACTCACTCATGCACACTAGTCTGAGTGTTTGTACCCGAGGAAGCCAGAAGAGGGAGCCGGATCCCCTGGAACTAAAGTTTTAGAAGGTTGTGATCCACTGTGAAGAACCAAACTCTGGTTCTTTACAAGAGCACCAAGTGCTCTCAATCACCGAGCCATCTCTCCAGCCCCCCTCAGAGGGTATCTTTAAATGGTCCCAGACTTGTGATGTGGTAAACGGGACCAGCTGAGAGGTAGCTGGGTTAGTACAGTGTTTGCCTAGGATACAGAAGTCCTGGGTTCCATCCCCAGCACTGTGCACACTGGGTGTGGTGGCACATGCTATAGCTTCATGAAGAAACTCAGAACTTTAAGGTCATCCTTGGCTGTAGCATGATTGAGGCTAGCTCAAGCTACCTTAGACCTATTTACTCATCCCTGGTTTACCATGAGCTTTTGCTGTTTGGTCTTTATCTAGGTGAAGGCGTGCTCTATAGCCGTTCTGATAGGTTTCAGGTTCGTGGTCCTTAAGCTTTCCTGCGTTCCACACACTTAAAGTGAGGATGCTGCTGGGTCTGACAGGGCTGTTGGTGTTAAGTTAGTTAATACAGGGAAAGTGCTTAGGGCAGTCGCTGCTACCAGGCTTTTTTTTTTTTTTTTTTTAATTACTGTTTGCTTGTGCCTGTTGTTTCCTTAAAGACTTTAACCTTCTTGGTAGTCTTTGCCCTGAATTCCCTGGGCTGTTGCCAAAGGCCCCCCCCAGGCCAGGGCTTTCGAGCCATACTATTAGTCTGCAAGTGCAGCAGCTAATTACAGGTGAAGAGAGGCCCAATGCTGACAGTTCCTTCTTACTCCTTGTCTTTTGAGACTAGATCTGGCTGCATATCTTTAACTGGCCTTGAACTTGAGTGTAGACCAAGTTGGCCTCTAGCTTACAGCGCTCCTTCTGCCTCTGCTGAGATCACAAACATTGACCACTCCAGCTCAGCTCCTGCTGAGTTTATTAAATGAGGTTGTTAAGTAACATTCTAGACTGTTTCCTGCAGTAGCTCTGTTGGTAAGTGTGACACTGAGATTTCACTGGTGTTTTTTTTATTAGCTGTTTCACTCAGTCTTGCTTGGGCTAAGAGTTTATCTTGGACACAAACCTAAAAGGCAAGGGACTGCAGTACAATGTGGTCTCTCATGTTCCGGGAAGGACTGTGGGACTCAGAAGGGGAATTCCTGACATGGTGTCAGCACCTCTTGTTGAGGAATGGGGAAGCTGGACGTGAGTCTCGGAGATGCTGCTCTCAGGAAAGCAGAAGCTGTGTCACTCAGCAGAGCTTGTGACTCACAGAATCAGCTTCCAGAAAGCAAGAGGCATGAGCAAGACTGGAGATTGTGTGTTGAGTGTGTGTTAACAACAGCAAAAACAAACAAACAAAACACAAAAGCCAACAGTCAAAAATCTTACTGTCAGCTTAATGTGATGGTAAATGTTTCACAGGACTGAAGTACCCGGCAGCAGCAATCTTCCCTTTTCCCCTTCTATCCAGCCCTAGTACATTCTACAGAGAGGAAAAAACGTAGACCTTGTCATTTGTTGACTGGCATCTGTTATTGGCGATGTTATTGACCCACTTTGCTTTGGAGAAGTGCATCACCGAGACTTCAGGACAGACCAAATGTCTGTGTTTCACCGAGACTCTGCACTGATTCTCAGAACCTAGACCGTTCATGTCTCCGCAGTAACCACAGTGCACTTCAGAAGCCCACAGTGCTACCAGTTTACGGGCATAAACCGAAATCTTTGGAAGGCAATTTGATGGGGACTTCACTTAGACTTAGAAAACGGCAGCAGTAGCTAGAGTTTCTCCTCCCGGATTTTGGCCACATTTACTGTACCGGACACAAATGCCCTTCTGTGGAGCAAGCCTCAAGTCCAATCAGAAGGTGATTGGTTGCTTACCCCTAAAATAGTCATGTGATTATTCAGTAGTGTAGGATGCAGGGCCAACAGCTGAGTAACCGTTAATGACAGTTTTCCCCAGCAGCCTGCTCAGCCCCGCCCAGTGCTGTGAGGGCTACCCAGGCACAGAGGTTGCAGGGTATTCGATCACATTGTGAACTCCCAGACTGTGAAATGTAAGAATCTGTTCCTTTGTAAGAATCTCAGCCTTTGATCCTGGAGCTTTCTGTCTACTGTAAACGGGTACTTGTGGTGTGGCTCAACCCCAGCACACAACTTTAAACCGGGAGCTAAATGAAGTCAACCGTAGGTGGTGCAAGCAACCAGCTGGCAAGGAGTAAGCATAAGAAAACAGAAAGGAGAGTCACTGAGTTGAAGGGTATGTTTTTAATTACTTATTATGTATGCAATGTTATGCCTGCATATATGCCTGCACTACAGAAGAGAGTGCCAGATGGTTGTGAGCCACCATGTGGTTGCTGGAAATTGAACTCAGGACCTCTGGAAGAGCAGCCACTGATCTTAACTGCTGACCCATCTCTCCAGCCCAAGTTGAAGGGTATTTAAGACAGTGTGGAGAAAGAGGAGGAGGAGGAGAAGGAGGAGGAGGAGGAGGAGGAGAAGGAGGAGGAAGAAGAGAAGGAGGAGGAGGAGAAGGAGGAGGAAGAAGAGAAGGAGGAGGAGGAAGAGGAGGAGGAGGAGGAGCAGCAGCAGCAGCAGAGCTTTTTCCTTCTGGGACGATGGTGGCGTATGAAGATCAGCTGGATGCTCTCTCTACCTCTCTGAACTAGCATGTCTCCACCACAGGGTCTAGCTCCCAAGTCTTCATTTGGTAAAGTTGAACATTTGAAATTATGTTTTTAAAAACAACACAGGGAGCTGGGCAGTGGTGGTGCACACCTTTAATCCCAGGGAGGCAGAGACAGGTGGATTTCTGAGTTCGAGACCAGCCTGGTCTACAGAGTGAGTTCCAGGACAGCCAGGGCTACACAGAGAAACCCTGTCTCGAAAAACAAAAAACAAACAAACAAACACAGGGGGAGTCTGCAGCCCACTTCCAGCTTGAATGTGTCATGTTCTGCAACCCATAGTGGCAATAGCCAGTACTGTTAGGGGCCAGGAGTTCTTACTTGCTTACGAAGCTAGGGCGTAGGTGGGTGTTGGCTCCTTTGATATTTTAGTTGTTTGCCCGCTTGATCTGTCAGCTGTCTTCAAAGTCCTGAGCTGATATGAGATTTGCTCTGTCTGGTGGGAAACAGTAGCTCTTATCTTTACCATCCAGACAGGTCAATAAACAGCAGGTTCCCAAGACGCCAATAAGAACTTTCCGCTGATGTGGATTCCCTTTACTGCCCACATCTTCGTTGTCTCCATCTTTGCCCAAACATCTTTCTGAAAAACCAGGGAGCAAATGATGAATAAACCGGGGTGATGTGTAATCGTCAATGTTGGGGCTAACTGAAGAATAGGGCAGAAAACAGCGATAACTCAGAGCCCAGAGGAAATAGATCTGTAGCCTCGACCCCACCCCAGACCCCAACCCATCACACCCCACACCCACCCCACAACAAAACCCACTCAGCTGTCGGTCTGGGCCGAGGCAGCCTGGACCCACCTCCCAGCATTGGGTGGTTGTTTGCCCATTGGCAGCTTCCTAACTACTTGGGCCTCCTTCACCCTCCTGTTTCCTTCTTCCTGTTCACCTGCTGGTTGTGACATTTCAGCTAAAGGCAGACTGGGAGGAGTCAAAAAGAAAAAAAAAACTGGCCAAAACCTGTTTCTTCTGGATCGCTTATGAAATGATCCACGTGAGATAGTTATTGACCAACCATGGTGATTAAGCCAATTATAAGTTTTGAGTCTCTTTTTAATTGATGCCCAGACCAAGAGCAGGTTCATGTCTCTGAAAAGTCCCTTTGTGCTCAAGCTCATGGTACAGCCAGCATTTTAAAAGACCAACCGCAATTACGTTAGCGCCCGAGAGGGTTACATTAGTGAGGGGTTTGCAGTGGCCGGTAAAAGCCGCTTTCTTTTTAAGGCTCAGCAGTATCTTCCAGACACCACATAATTTGTTTGGACCGTGGTCAACGTCAAAGACAGTCCCAGAACCGTTGCCAAGGCTGCTGGGTGGTGTGGGGGGCAGGGGTGAGAAGTGTCTCACTTGAGTGTCTCACCCAAGGCTGAGAGGTGCCGAGGCAGTTCCCAACACCCACATGGCAGCTCACCACCATCTGTAACTCCAGTTCCATGGAACCCAATGCCCATGCACATGGCACACAGACATACAGAACATCCATACACACAAAATAATAAGTTGAAGCACTGAGAACCTTAAAGATAACGGATGGCTAGCAAGTTTATTTAGTTGGTTAATTGTTTCTCTCGAGCAAGTGTGCAGAGCTGAATTCAGATCTCCAGCACTCAGTAAAAATCCCAAGGTGGCAGCATGAACCTGTAACACCAGCAATGTTGGTCTCACAGGCCAGCCACTTTGACCAGTGAGCTTCACATTCACTGAGAGACCCTGTCTTAAAATAAATAAGCAAATAAAATAAAATGAAACTCAGAGTGAACATCAGCCTCTGACCTACGCACACTCCTACTCCCAGACTCACACACACAAACTCACAGACTCACACATACCACACACTCATAGATTCATACACACACACACATCTGTGCACATACACAATCTATGTATATATACTTACATTTGTGTACACACACATTCACACACATGTACACATCCATGCACAGGCATCTGTGCATACACATATACACACATCTGTAGGTATGCACATCCTTCACCTAAGATACATACATACATAAAAGATACAGAGCCTAAGTCTGTAAACCCAGCACTAGTGAGACAGAGGCAAGAGGTTTGGGAGTTCAAGGCCATCCTCAGCTAGGTAGCAAGATCAAGACTAGGTATAGCTTTAAGAGATCTCGTCTTAAGAAGCAGCAGAGGACAGGACAGCCAGGGCTACACAGAGAAACCCTGTTTCGAAAAACCAAAAAAAAAAAAAAAAGAAAAGAAAAAAGCAGCAGAGGAGGGTGGGGAGGAGGAAGAAGAGGAAGAAGAGGAGAAGGAGGAGATAACTTATGGGGCTGGAGAGATGGCTCCATGGTTGATAGCACTAGCTGCTCTTTCTGAGGACTCAGGCTCAATTTCCAACACCTACGTGGCAGCTCACAACAATTTGCAACTCCAGGTCTACGGGATAAGATTCTGTCCTCAGGTCTCCTCAGGCACCAGACACACATTATTTTATTTTATTTTATTTTATTTTATTTTATTTTATTTTATTTT